>NW_008751898.1:599513-622906 GCF_000715545.1 Opisthorchis viverrini | reverse complement strand
CACCTTTATTCTTTTCTCTACAATAAGGCTCTCAAATAAGTCATAGTTGTACGGCAGTGAAGCATCGGTGTTGAACACTGATGTCATGCTGTCGGGATGCATGCAAGTGAGATGTGCGAGTTTTGCGTAGACCTGGAATAAAAAAATCGTTCAGCCGTAGTACCTTTTTGGCGCTTAACTTGCCACCAAAAAATGTCATGCTGTCGATGCGGATGCAAGTGAGATGTGCGAGTTTTGCGTAGACCTGGAATAAAAAAATCGTTCAGCCGTAGTACCTTTTTGGCGCTTAACTGCCATGCCACCAAAAGGAAGCACGAGGTCTGGGGTACTACCAGGTTACCCAAACCTAGACATGGGAAGTCAAGAAGCAGTGGTCGTGTTTGAACCACGGACGTTACGGCCAGCGAATTCGTGCTACAACCAGTGAGCCATCTTGTAGACCTGAAAAACGCAACGGAAAGCATCACCGCACAAGTACATGGTCAGAATCCAAGCCGGTATTCCAGAAGGAGCGGCAGGCATTGATCGACCCTCGTCACTGATAACCGACGATGATGTTGCCAACTTGGATTCCCGGCTGGTTCGTCTGTGGACATTACGTCGTCAAGCGGATTCCGCTGTTCCGAAATAGATACTGAAAATGAACAGTCTGATCGGCCCACATCTGAAGTAGACTATTTCCGTTGTCCGCGCGTCTGGTATCCAGCTCAAACAACCACAAAATTGGGCCTCAGCAGCGCTTAGTCTACCTACCCTGGCGTACATGTCGCCACCAAACAACGTCCGTTCGTTTAGTCCGTTGTAAGAGAGCATTTAGAGTCTCATTAAGAATGTCTTTGGCAGATTCAGAGCTACGGTGTATTGGGGCGTAAGCAGACACAATGAATGGGGTTCGTCGGACCTCACATTCTCGAGATTCTCACGGATGTTGCCAAACAAACCGAGCAGAGGCGACTATCAATGGATATCCAATCAAGTAGAGACGCTTCCGCTCGTTCACTCAATCCAATACTCACGCCGGCGTATGCAGATACAGCGGCCTCTGCTTTACTAAATGTGCGGAGCAGAAGCCTGGAAAAAAGCGAGGGGGCAGTCGTTTCAATCACAGTACTTGCGTCCTGTATCCTTGTTTATGATAGACAGCATACATCAATCAAAAGGGAATACTGCGTAAGGGCAGGAGCCACTTGTTATCCTGTTTGCTTCAGTATGCAAACATTAAAGGCAGCTAAGTAGACCGACTTTCGGGGCTTGAAAACAGATAGTCAGACGTACAGAAGCTGCAGTTGAGTGTGCTGCGCGGCGAACACTGCGGTCAGTCCCGGTGCTGCGAGCTGCAGAAAGAGCAGATAGGATCGAAGGGTGAAAACCTGAAATTGCAAGGCGTCAGCAGTAGCATGTTTTCGCTTACCTGCCCTGCTGTATGCAGAAAGTAAGGTGACCCGACTGGTGGCACCATGCGACGGCCGATGTGGCATAAGATTATTTTTAGTTACATCCTCACTGGGGATGCTTCCATGAACCAGTGATTCAATGGTCTGACCCTAGTTGGTTGCAAGATGGCTGGTCTACCCGAAGAGAGTTAAGGCACTATCAACACGAAAAAATGGAATACTTAGAGATTTTTTCCTTGTGACTCCTACCAATTGCAAGACGTTTGTAGCTAGGCTGTAAGACAACCGAACACTACACCACCATTGGCTTATCAAGATGTAATGGTGCTTTCGAGATGCAGGATTATAATAAACTTAACGGCGAAGACGTAATTTCTTAGGACAACCTGTTTCAATGCAGCTTTGTTTTTTCACGCGTGGCACATTTTCTTTGCAGTCGCTCTTATAGCACGTGACCTCACGTGCAACTCATTGATCGGAGTCGTACTCTTCCGTCCTGTTGTTTTACTGCCAATCTGTGTTTGCAACATGAGGTTTGTTTATTCTGAGTGGTTGCTCACCGTTGTTGCAGGTTAATATTCCCCACCGCTTTCATGTTTTTACCGTATTTACCCTTGGGATTACTCCTCCTCACCGTTCGGCTCTTCATCTACCCACATGCCATGATCGCTTCGTTCGTCCTAACTTCTTTCGGAATGCTGAAAAGGTAAGAAACCCAACATTTGAGCTTCATTTCACACAGATCTGTACTGCGGGTTATGTGTCTAGTTCTTGGCTTTTCTGTTAAACTGAAGGAAGACAAACCCGCAGTGGATATCCAGAAGTCGATTCCTATTGTTTCAAACCATGTCACACTGTTTGACCATTTGATGATATGCCTGACACAAGAGTGCGTAACGGTAAGTCTCTGTGGCTATAAGGGATTGCGTAGTCTACTGCAGTTTACCCACAACTTGATTTCCATAATAGTTGTGTGCAGCACCAGTTGCTGTTGCATTTCAGACCGAACTTTGCTTCGTGAGTTCGTTTTTCACCAGACGACCTGCATGTCCATATTCATGAAAACGGTCAGGGCCGTTCCCGGCGAAAGATGATTTGCGAAATTAGACAGTGAATGAGGCTGTTGAGCCGTTGGTTCCTTGAAGGATCTTCCAAGCAAACCCCACTGCACGTCGTCTTAGGGTCAAACGTTTGATTCAAAGGTTATACTAAGAATACCGGAACAAGACCCTAATTCCTCCTATTGTCTTTTGGGTCTTTACGCCGTATGGTTATATGGTTCATTTAAGATCAAGACAGGTCGTTGTGGTAAACGGTTTCTAGTTGTCGTATCGGCATACGGCCTGAATGGTGCTGCGAAGGATAGGATTAATGGAGAGGGGTCATGACTACTTGGACCAACAAAAAGAATGGATATATTAATCCTGGCGGGTGATATGAAACACCCTTTTTGGACGGTCAAGCCCGAATGAAGTACAGATAAGTGGTATATTTGGAATCGGTACTCAGCGTACGGATAATAAGCAGTGAAGTCTTCATTTGTGCGGCACGTTACCTGCTGCTGGCCGGTAGGGACCTTCAGCACAACCACTCGCATCAAATTACTCAGTTTCTACCAACCGTAAGTCAGTCTTGGACTCATTTTGAGCATGTAATTGTCAGTCGCCAGTGGTGAGCCTCAATTAAAGTTTGCTGTCCTCCTTGGTTTACGCAAATTTGGTCAGATTATTCCACTGTACGGATTCGGCTATCGCTTTCTTCTCTGGATTACATATTCCGAAACGGAGCGATCCCGATCATCTACTTCGGCGAGTCTCAGTAGCTCAACGGTGTTGGGCTGATTTGGCTGGAAAGTCGTCACGCTGATGACGAATATTAATTGGGAGGTTAATGGCAGAGACTGAGAGCTGTGGTCTAAGATTCTAGAACTATCTATCCAAACGATGCCACTCGAATAAGTGAATACCTGATACCGCCGGAATCAACAGGTCTTGTTGCTACCAGAAAATCCATGCCATCAGCTAGCGTCCACGATCGTGAACGGGGATCCCTCAAATGCCAGATAGTTAACGGCTTCAAGGATGACAAGGAATACTTGTGCATCGTGAAAGCCTTTTTTCAGCTGGTTCGATTAAACAGCAAAGCAGTTTGCAAAAATTACTGTCTTGATCCATGGGCTGAACACTTCAAAGAGCAGTACAGTTAGCTTCCTTCAACACTACTTTTATAAGCATCCAACGAACCCGCTGCCAACAACAGAAATACGACCATACATATCGTTTCTCCAACGTGACAGGGCACCAGACCTTGTCTGGTTTGAGGTTTTCACCTTTCAAAGGTACTGAACCCGTGGTGAGAAATCTGATGGTTTTACTGCGGAATATTTTGAAGGAAAACAGAATACCGGTGGAAAATTGGCAGTGTTTTGCGGGTAAAAGTCTTCCTTCCAAATTTCTATTTCTTATGAATGATTGTATACGGCCACTTGTGGGTCCGTATTTGCACACAGCAAGCTTTCGCCTGAAGTCCCCCCGTCCTTGTTGTGTAAGGCAGCGTATGATCTGAAAATGAAGTATGAAGTCATTCCAGTAAACCCAGTTTGTCATTACCCCATTCGTGGCCGGGCACCCAGGCTAATGACGTTGTCTCAAACACGCAGGCATGTCTCAGTTACGTCGACCACGCTCCTGCATCAAAGCTGTCGCCTTCGCTGCTTAGGTGTCCAGTTTCCCGTTTATTCAACCAATCAGACCACTAATCAATTTGCCATCACATGCAATGCTTTGGTGTCTCTTTACAGCTCTCATTTTTTAGTTGGCAGTTCTGTAGTACCAAAAACGAACGTCTCTTTGATGGATGGTTTATGGGTGGTAAAGTGGGTGAGCTGAACTAGTTTGTGTCTTGATGTTAGCTCACCTACTTCTTCGTCTTTCCTACCGTACCAATCTACCAGTGTAGTTCTCTTCGAACAATCGGTTAGCCCATAACCGTTTATCTCTTGTCGGTTATCTGTCTTAGCTATTTTGTGTTCTTAGGGCCCGGAAGTTTCCGCAACCTTCGGTATTCCAGTCATAGGACAATTGCAACAAAAAAGTCAACTCAAAATGAACCTACCTGTGTGCTCACGGTTACCCTAATTGAATGACGGTAACCTTTATTTCCAGCTGTTGGATGAGTGGTTAGACAACCCACCCTTCTGTGAGTATGCCTTGAGACCTCCATGTCAGCGTTTGTTGAGGGGAAGTCCTACGAAACAATCACCGCTACGCATCAGGCTGTACTCTGTTCTTGGTGAACTGTACTACCGGCAAAATTCTTGATTTCGACATTCTGGAGTCATCATAAATTAAGGGGGTCTCTTATTATTGTAGTGAGCTCTTCTGGGCTGAGACTCTTAGAGATTATGTGCTAGCTGCTTTTCTCCTAGTTCCCTTGATTACGAAAATCTACACATTCATGTACGTTTATGCTGGGATCAGTTACTTTGAGGCTTCATACGTCTCGCCTCTGGCGAAACACGAATTTTCTATTTCTACAGTAATCCTTCTAACAAGCGTCTCTCTGGAGGGAGGTCACTCTGGAAAGTTCATCATGGTGTTCCTTGCCCCCCCCCCACAATATCCCGCCACCTAGAATATGATCCATCCGAGCGAATACCATTCTCAGAGGGAACCAGTTGTCTCTTCCCCGATGATGATGCTTCATGATGTATTACAGCATATTCACACAGTTTAGTGATGGGATAGTTGTGATGCCATAACACCGTCGTTCGTACATTAGTGTTCTACAGCCTGGTTGATCTCCAGTCATTATTCCACTATGGCACGACAGAGCTAGGTTTCCTGTCTCAGGATTTAGTGTCACCGATGAGACCTAGTAATTACTTTCTGGACTCCCATTTCGTTGTCGACGTTTCCATTTAATCTGTATATGGCGGTTATCTGGTGCCACAACACTGCTATCCATCTCGCTCTCCTCCGAAATACAGCCTCATCCGCATGTTTTCCACTGGAAATCCACCTATGTCCCGCTGAAAGGCGAGTCTGTCTCCGAACTCGTCGGACGCAATGTTCAAAGTTGGTTTTATTTTCATTACATCTGGTTGACTAACTGTGCTGTGTTGCTCTGTTCAACCTACAGAAGATCTGTGCCCAGTGCAGCTCTTTCCAGAAAAGCGTCCGACAGACTCGCCTGAGAGACTGTTAAAGTTTGACGCAAGTTTGTTAGATTCGCTGGAGAAGGTTCGACCAGTAAGTCTGTTTCTCCCGGTTACTCCTTCCTCTAGATTGCACTCAAGGTGACTCGTCCCTTTCCTGTAAAACTGGTGAGTTTGTTACTAAAATTCCAACACAGCAGCAATGTATTTGTGTCCTTACTCTATCCTTGATGATGAACCGGTATCTCTTGTGGCAACCTAAAGAGGTCATTCCGACCTGTAATTACCTTTTTTGTTTTTGTATTACAACACCTGTAGGTATCCTACTTCTTGGACTATTGTTCCTCTGTCTTCAGATCGATGGTAGTGTGGGACTGTGCTGCCTGAGATAGCTCGAGAGTTGACGCACAAGCTCCTTACAAGAAGGCGGCGGCTGTCGTCCACCCCTGACTTTCCATTACCATTGTCTGGACTCAGTTAACGTCGTTATGTTTCAGGCTTCATGCCTAAGGTTTAGACGCAAATTAGTATATTCCCACATCGTACGAGTCTGAATGTTTCAAGGCACTTCCTTCAAGCGATTCGATAAAATCTGCCTCGCCTAATCAAAAAACGGATGGGGAAGGTCGACTTTAAAGTGTTTGCAACTTTATCACCCAAAACTGCTGACGGGACCGGTTATAGATGGTGGTTCCACAATTTTTTAACTGGCTGATTCTTGGTCAGCTGTAAGCTATCTCGATACAACGTTCATGTGTATTAGTTATTTTGAAGGTTTTGGAGGAGGAGCAAGTTCTTCTTAGTTTGTAATACAGTTATCACTTCCTCTGATTACTGTATTCCCGGACGAAAAGGTGTCACAGGAAAGATCTCGAAGTAATGCTCCGCTGGAGATGTTCCGTGAAATGGCGAATAATTGATACCGGTGGCGTTTGTGCTTTTTTTCCAGACTGTCTGACTGAGTGCTTGACATAGGCCAGCACTAGGTCCCTTCCATCACCCACCTTTTTCTCTTTCCACTCTAGGACTTTAAATATAATGAGGCGAACCTTATGGTTGTACGGCAGTGAAGCATCAATGTCAACAGTGATCTTGCTGTCTTTGATGATGATGAATGTTTTGTTGGGGAGAGCTAGTCGCAGCGGCAAAAACTGCGTTTTTCATAAATCGCCTCCTCGGATGGTGGTTACTTTATTAGGCCGGACTTTATTGAGTTTGTGGATCGATTGAATATTAAACAAACCGAACCGATTGGATTTCGTGCTCTTTATCACCAGGTCATGCGCAGGCCGGTAGCTTCACCGTGCTTATTCAGTGATCTCATTCCCTGGCGTCTATAATATCAACTCCCAAATAGCAATACGTTCAGGCACACATGAATGCCTACTGTTCCTACAACGAAATTCCCTTTTAAGCCTTATTCAGTCGGTAATTGTATGCATAAAGGTGTTAAGTAGGACGTGATTCATAATTTTTGTTTCTGAAAGCTCGGATGAACCTGATGCAGACGAAAAGATGGCCAATATTTGACGGCGCATTACTTAACCCTAGAATTGGCTATTGGTCTACCCTATTGGTTTTTATTCGAAGAGGTCTAGCGCTACCATTCAGTCCTTGAGCTACACTTAGATGCTGCTAAAGTAGTCGAAGAGTAGATAGGTGTATCCATTTTCGTAAACAGACTTGCCACAGATACGTGAGAAGTCACAAGTTCGGTTCCTGATAAGACTTCTTATTTATCGAAGGTCGTGGTAACTGAAAGAAGATCTAGAAGTGCGTTGATATCTGTGGAAACACCGACTTCGTTTGCACCTCACAGAGGGCAATTTAACTATTCTACAATGCTATTTTCTCACTGATCGCTACGTCCTAGTTTGTTTCTCGTTCCCCTACTGTAAACAGGTTGAATATCCGATTAATTGGTTCGTGGAATTACTCTGGCACCTTTTCGTCCCATTCACTATATACAACATCGAGTACCTAGACCCAGTGGTTCGTTTACCAGGTGAGAATTCCCGCGATTTTGCAGCACGGATTCGTGAAACCATTGCACAGGCATTGGGTCTTCAGCCTGCCGCCGAAGAGGATGAAGAAGAGACATTGGCCGAGGTAGATTTCCACTTTCTACCTTGGTGGATGTTCTTTCATGTTGACAGATGTGTTACTCTTCAAACTGTTTTTTCCAGCAAGGCTTGAATCATATGACTGAGTTTTGGTGATTCGATCATCGACTGTTTGTCTTGCATCCTTCACTATAGTTACCACCGTCCTAAACCGTGGAGTCGATGTTCGACACCACTATTTTGTTTCCATGATGACTCCCCGGGCCTTCTGTCATAAAAAAGGAGCATCGGAGCTGTCGGTCCCAGCTTACATTTGCAAACAGCTCAGCTGAATAGAAGTGTGGAACAAGAACATCGGTACCGTCTGTTGGTAGCCATATATGTCTTTCCAGTATAAGTCATTGAAACGGATTTGATCGATTTCGTTAACCTGGAGTATCTGAAGTCTATGTTCGCCTCCTGTTTCGACAGTCTTTTGCTCGGGGTTGTCGTCATAGAATCAACAGAACGGTCTTTGTGATCCAGAAGTTTATCACCCCCGTGGAGCTCATAGTTTTCGTTCACTATCTCCGACCAGGAACATGGGTATCACGACGTCTACATAGCTTTCTCCTCCGTAAGACTAAACTGGGAGTGTCAGTGTACCGGTCATGGTATGGTGTATGACTCCCTATTCTTAAAATTGCGGTGTCATCTGCCTTACCGCCGACTATTGTTCCCCTGCATTCCGATTATTGAGTGGCTGCATTTCCCTCCTGCCTAGGTTTGGCGTTCTGGCCTGACAGAAGCTTTCATGTAACAATTAAACAAATGACAGCGGTCTACTCGAACTGTTGTTTTACATGGTATGTATTCACCACACTACCCAGTGTAGGAAAACGCATCAGCTCTCGGGCGTCTGTGAACTGTAAAGGATCTAACAGCTTCAGTTCTTAGCGAACTAAACTAATCACTTGATTTTCTCGAATGGTGTAACCATTGAATCGGATGCAGTTCGTTCACATAGCCACGCCCCAGTTTGCTATGTGACGTTTGCTTATGAATAACCCATTTCTTACAAATCACTCTGTGGGTTGAGCTGTAGTTGCAAAGTTTATTCTACGGATTTGCTTCAAATGGTTCAAATGACTCGTTCTCTTTACCTGATGAACTCGTTTCGATGAGTTTTATCAGCACCCTAATGGGAGATCACCGTTTTACTAAATTTGTGTAAGCGCTGCAGTTAACACAGTTGAACTGTTCGTAGTTTAAGTTGTTCTACGGATTATGAGCCGTATTCTTTGCAAGCCATGAACCTGAGGCATCGTCAGGTCCTGGGTGTTTAATGTTTTAGTGTCAAAAACGAATTCACTATAAGATGGTCAGTGGACGGCTGTTTCGTGAAGCACTAGTGCTTTTATTTGCGGGGTGCATCCGGCACAGGGAGGTGGGTTGGACTTGTTCGTGTGCAATGTATGCGAAGTTATCGACTGCTGACAGGAGCAGGATGATACCCATATGATGTCCTATGCTTGGTTGACAACCCCACAACAGCTGTTTGCGAGTCGTTGCCTATAGCAGCCTTGCTTCTGGTTTCTATCCAGAGGTTTGGTACTGCAGGCATCTGGCATGTTTGTGTCGAGGGAGAACTAAGTCACTCTACATTCTATTTCATTCTTTCCATTGCAAAGCCTCGACTAACTCAACGTGTTTGTACGGTGGCTCTGTATCATTGGTCTTTCTGAATGCTAGAACTGCTTATAGAAATATAAAATCGATAAAAGTTAAATGAAGTCATATTTTCGCCCGTTCATAGGGGACATTGTTTTTATAATTTACACGGAATGCTCCGATGATCAGGCGCAAAATATCTTATAATTCTGCCTGCTAATTTGGACAGTCATATGACACTGGCAGAGTAGGCGTTGTGGACCATGTCTACCAAACCACAGTTCTATTGGACCTATGAACGACTTACGTCTTTATTTGTTTCCAGGTTCTTGTCATGTCTGCCTAGGGTTACGTATTTCCGCACGCTGTTCTCTTTGGTCTGGATATAACTCTCAATGCTGTGTTTCTGTTTCCGGAATATTCCTCTATTCATTTGCTTAGTTCGGTTTTGAGTATGAAGTCGGACATTCCCCGGTGCACCAAACAAGGGCGTTTCATGACTCGAGATTTGTAGGATACCACATTTACAGACAGTTCTTGTTCAGTTGACGGCACCAGTTTTCTGCTTCACTTTTTTGAATTTTGCCCCGATCGACCTCTCAAGAAACAGGATCGTTCGCTCTGTGTTTGGGCATTCTCGGAAGAAAATGCTCAGAATTTGTGTCAAGTTAGTTGTGTGCCTAAGGCTAATGGGACTTCTCCACGCGTAAAGACGTATCTCTGCTTCGTAATTCAGTTGAAAAAATTCAGAATATTCGGTTGATCGCATATATTCAAAGGTAACTGAACTTTTAGTATTATTGTGCCCTATCGCCTGTCTAGCAGCCCTGCTTTGAGCGAGAACCTATCTACTCGACGTCCACATCCTCCTCAACTTCTGCGTCCCCAAAATCCAGTGTTTCCACTATTCGTTCGTCCATTCCGAGCATCTCATCCACCATCCAGGAAGAGTATGATGGCTTGCGATTTCGTGGCTCCAGGTCTGATTCGCAGTCTCCTATCGAGTATACAACACCCGTTCCGCCGCCGCCGTTGATGGATGAGTATGTATCGGGCAACCGAACTAAGATGTTTGATCATCTTGTTCCAGCTGTTCGTGAAGTACTCTCAGAGGTGTCAATCACTCGAATACGTAACGCTCTGAGTAAGTGGTTTCATCTGCCCTGCTCTTATTTCCAGCCAGTATGATTTATTCGCTTTATGTAGTTCGTCCGAAATTCCCTCTAAAAGTTTGCATCTTAGTGGGCCCTGAAGCCCAGCCGCTGGTATGCGTTCGCTTTCAACCGTCGTCCATATTCTGGGATCCTTAATTTAAAAAAAACATGTTCTAATTGATGCTGAAGTTGATGCCCTTCTGACTTTGTTGGATCATTTCCTGAAATCGGCAGTCATGGGCCTGAGACTACGCAGTGATGCGTGCCGCTACTCGGCAAATCTGTTTTCAAATCCACACCATATTCTGGGATCCTTAATTTAAAAAAACCATGTTCTAATTGATGCTGAATTTGATGCCCTTCTGACTCTGTTGGATCTCATTTCCTGAAATCGGCAGTCATGAGCCTGAGACTACGCTGTGCCGCTACTCCGCAAATCTGTTTTCAAGTCTACGTGGGTGATCACACCTTGGATCTCATTTCCTGAAATCGGCAGTCATGAGCCTGAGACTACGCTGTGCCGCTACTCCGCAAATCTGTTTTCAAGTCTACGTGGGTATGTTGATCACACCTATGTAAACCTGTTACGTGTTTATTTCTTGCTGAAAATGTGACGACTATACGTCAGAAGAACGTTGAAATTAGGCGCACTAAACCATCACTCGAGAAATCAGCTTTTTGACCTCTCTGAAGGATGGCCTACCCTCGAGGACATTTCACACTCAGTCCTGGCCCATGTTGAACGGTCAGTTGGTCTCTATAGAGAGAGTTGCTGTAATTTTTTCTTTCAATCAAACCAAGCCTGTTGTTTGTCCTAAACCAGGTTATTTTCAACCTTCATCAGACTCGACTAATTTTGGACTGTCAAAACAACCTTGTCCATTAGTGAGTCTGCTAGTCATCAAGATATTGTTTCTATTATTACGGAAGAGCTGAGAGCAACCGGTCTGTTAGGTCAAACCAACGGACCGTTTGGCTGAGATTGATGTAACATGATGATCACACAGCGCTCGATGTGATGGAAAATTTTGGGCTTAAGCTCCTGTTTGAATTCTATCCCCAAATTCTTCATCCTGCTTACCCAACCTGCATGGTTGCCTTAAATTATGTAGACGGCGCATAAGTGACTTTGACGTGCAGCGGTCGACCACACTTGCGTCACTGAGTTCCAGGTTCTGTTTTTTTTCACGTACAAAAGTAGTGTACGCTGGAAGAACGGAGTGAGTGAATTCATGAATACCGGTGTTTCCTTGTTCTGACCACACCTTCACCGTACAAGGATTAATACCCTCATTTCACGAATCTGTGAAGGTAGCCCGGATAGTGCCATCTTCTTATTCGAGAAGATCACTCTTGAGGTAATAGGAATAGGATGATTGATAAATCTCCATTGACGGCGTATGATTTGTCTTCATCCTTGATCACTATGGACCCAAACCAGATCGATCGCTCAAAATATTATTTCAGAGCATCGCGTTTAGCAGATTTCGGGGCTGTTTGGTAGTTACAGAATTCCTATCCTGCAATGTGTCTATCTAGGCCATGTAAGGACGGAAAGACTCCGACGAAGTTCTCACAAACAATTGAACTCCGAGAATAAGGGAGAATTAGACTTCGAACAGAGTCCGTCGATGGCACAGTACCACTTTTGAGAACACTGATATACATCCCGCGATAAAATCACAACACCGCCCAGGTTTCTCACGGTGACTCTTACTGAAGCTGTTTATAGTTTCAAGACAATTAAGCGAGTGTCGTAAAAATTGCGGTCTCCCAAATTAAGCCGACTCTAAGTAAGCGCACAAAATCCCACAAGCAGCAACATTCTAAGACCACTGGTCTACCAGGCTATTCACATGCAACCACTCAGTATTCGTTCCTCCATCACGTCACTTGGGGCTTTTAGTAGGATTATTTCATGTTTAGTGATGAAAAGAGATTTTCTAGCTGCATGAATTTGTTACTAGCGTAATACATATCATTTTCAACTGGTAAAATGGTGGTAGTCATTGTGTACTGGTTCGTATCACTTTCTTAGTCTGGCATATGATACATTCAACACAAGACCCCGTGCATACTATGAAGCACTCCATCGATAGCATGATCGGCTCTAATTTCTTGGAGTAAACGAAAGGAGATGGGATTTCAACACATACATCGAGTATCACATGGAGGTGGATTTCGTCTCGTTGCATTTAGCTGGGCGTCCTTTTTTATTTCCAATGATCATAACTGTGTAATTGGTTTGTCACCAGTTTCCGATTCCGACTTTTCATCGTCGAAGTCGAATAGATCCTTTAATACCTTCATCGATGGATTCAGAATCCTCTCTGGAGCAGAGATTATGTGCACTCAGCGCATTACACCTTGCTTACGCATGGATGTCGTCTGTCGATGACGGTATTCTACAGCATCGTTCACGTGAATTAGGGTCACTACTATACTCCTTGTTTTTTTTTCAACTTTGCGGTCTATGAGAAGAAAGGTGTTTTGGTTAAGAGAGTAGTTTTTCCGTGTGCATTTTGAACCCTCAAAATGCGAAATTTTGCAGTGAGATTGGGGCGCAAATATACTGACCCTGCACGTAACAGGCTCGTGACATTGACGAGGTCACGTACCTCTTGGGACTGTTATGTGTTCCTCGGGGTGAAATTCCTTGCTGGACTAGCGGAACCACCCCACGTATTCAACTCTCAGATTGTCCTGTCATCGATCATGATATCGAGAAAACATCAGATTGTCGGTTAAGGACAAAGCTTTCAGTGTTTGTATGCGATCAGTCCGTCATCATCATTGAGGAGGAAAGGTTCATAAGAGCCTTCGACCATGGTTTCCCTCACTGGGAAGTTCCCATCAAACTAACTAATCAGGTGAATATTGATGAATTTACAAGCCGAACAGGCCAAATGCAGGCGAAATGAAAAGCTTAGTGGAAATTGTAGTGTATGGTGGCTCTTCAAACGTTTAGATACACATACTGTTGTCTGACCCTGTCTAGGCTTGGGCAACCTGGCAGTATCCCAGACCCCGGAGAGAGTGCTGTTTTCCATGCACAGTTCAGAGTGGCGTAAACAAAGAGGTGGCCAACCCTTGACTTGGTAGAGGAGTATGAAGGAGATCACGAAACGCTTGGGTGCCGTCGGTGATACTCGCCTTTCAAGATGGGCACAAGGTATGGCTGCCAACCGATGTCAGTGGCGTTCTTGTTGTCAGTTTCTATCCAGATTGCCTGAGTGAATGTCTGGAGATGTAGGCACCTCGGAATGATTGTGTTAAGCTAGCACTAAGTACCTTCTCCGTCTACCTTTATTCTTTTCTTCCAAATAAATCGTGGTTATGCGGCAGTGACGCATCGGTGGTGAACACTGATTTCATGCTGTCGATGTGGATGATGATGATCCCAGCCGCAGTGCTTCCTTCGGGTGGCATGGCAGCTAGGCGCTGAAATGGTGGGCGATTTTTTTACTGTTTTCTGAACCGTCTCAGCGGAACTGGAGATGGACGCGCGATGTTCACCCGTTGATAATCCAGCTACGAACAACCTAGCAAGGTTGAAAAACATCGTCCAATTGGTTGGAGAGCAAATGTCAACAACTGTTGGCACATTTCGGTGGAACAACATACCTTATTGACCCCATTCAGTAACAACTCTGTGTTTTCATTCTACTTTTCGATTTTGACATTTTGCCCCGGAGAGCCAACTCATGTACAGTAGGAGACAGTTGCTCAGAGGAAGCGATTGATTGGTTATGACCCCAATTAACTTGTCTTCGAATTCACACTCTCCGATTTCCTCTTGTACCAGGCTGTTAGCTGAGAACGCCCAGTATTGTGTCGATGTGTTTGACTTTGTTAATCTCATGAATGTAAGGAGACCGGATGTATGTAAGTATTTTATCCGTTTTGGCCAGTTTAACGGCACATCCAGTCAGCTGTTTTCGTACTCGCATAGTTTAGTTTTTGTCGGTGCTATGCGTTATCCGAGGTAATAAAACGCTATTGTGTTTTTGTGTGCTGATCAGCGTTGGAATTTCAACGTCGGCCGAGACCGTAACCCTTAGCTGTCTCCATTTCGCTGGATTTGATCCGTCCTTGGCCTTAAATATCTCACCGCATATCCCGTCATTCTAGACTAGCTGGCTAGAGCACGCCCGGCTCTCAGTAGGCTACTGCATTTCTCAAGCATCTGTCACTTTATTTTTCAGTTGATGCCGACGGTGATGTGGATGCTGCTATCGATATCCTAGTTTCAAAGGAAAATGATGATCTGAATGAATCCGCCTCAAATGCAGCCACTGATCAATTGCCTGTCGCACGACTCCGTATGGCGGCGGAAACGTTCCACTCCACCTCCCAGGCGCGCCAAGCCAGTTTGCTGGAACGTCGAAGTGCGTTGCTGGCCCATGCGCGTCAGAGATTTGTTGCCCCGGACTCCTCCGAATAATTCTTTCATTTGGTGCTCCGAATGCATTCACCTATCTGAGTCTACTTTGCATCCACTAGCACTCACCAACTCCCGCTCACTTAGAGACCTCACTCGTTATGCCTGAGCACCTGTTTGTAGAATAACACTTGGCAGTGGATTTCATTGTCCTTCTCGTTGATGAGTTTTTCTACTCACATATCGGACTCCTGTGTCACACTCCAGGGTGCCACCACCATTTGTTATCACACATTCGTTTTTGTTTCAGTCAAGGTCGAGTGCTCGTATAGGCAATTCAGGTAGCCCGTTCAAAACTTACACTAAGTTCGGATCTTTTTCGAGGAAGACTTCAAGCCAGTGCGGTTATATGGGAATAAACCAGAAAGTGTCCAACACAAAAATTGCTGCTTAGTAGCTTTCAGTAAATGGTGGAATGTAGGAGGCATAAGCTGTTGGATAATGTTTTGCTAGAAGGTGGATATTTTTTAAACAGAGAAGACACTGGCTGTATTATCCTTTATTTGAGTGCCCAGTGCATATCCTAAGTCATACATTCCAAGCCGCTCGTTTCTACAGCGCGCAATGTTTCAAACAGAGAGGAGGTTTGACAATTCCATCTTTCTTCGCGCTTTAATGGTGTTCCCATTATGTGAGCCTATTTATTATCGTCAGACTGTCTTACCTATTGCCATGTTCACACCGGTTTACAACATTCACTCTATTCACGTGCTGATGCTCTGCTCCCCTGATCAAATGGCTGCCGCGACCTCCGTCCCTGCAAACCAAACTTCATTGTTTGATCGTTTCAGAAAAGCCTGGTGAACGATCGGTTGCTTTCAACTGGGCAACTTTTCGCTCTTGACACAAAACACTTCAGCAGACAAAGTTGGCCAGGCTTCAAGGCACAGGAGAACCGATCTTCAATACCTCTGATGATTAGCACACCAGATCATTGCTGAATGTCAGTTAAGGGTCTTGCCGGTTAGTGTGGTTGCCTTATTCTTATGGTTAGTGGAATTTCAGACTATCCTTCATCAGGTTTGATTCCTTGATCTTCCGGTTAAGTGTGCTTCATTTGATAGCTCACCTTGGGTGCTACTCGCAAATTTTGTTGATCTACTTGGGCGTGTAAGTGCTACGACAATTTAGTTGGGGTGGGTGGGTGAGATTATGTTCACTTCAAATCTGAACTGTTTATGTTGATAAACGCTCTTTCTGACAATCGTACGCCGCCCCGTATCAGCTCGACTGATCTGAAACCGTTCTACGCCTTTTGTTCTATTCACACTGGGATGTTCAGCGATTTCAACGAACTCTGCCGTTATTCTGTGTGGCGTGAACTGTTTGATCTCCCTCAGCGTTCCAATTGCACTGAAGGTGTCTCTATTTGTTGCTGCAGTGCTGTTGATAAATCTTCCGATATGCCTGTTTAAAAACCGTTCAGCTGTAGCAGCCTTTTGGTGCCTAGTTGCCATGCCACCCGAAGGAAGCACGAGGGCTGGAATACTGCCAGGTTGCCCAAGCCTAGACAGGGAAGTCGAGTGGCGGAAGTCGGATTCGAATCACGGACCTTCCGGTCAATAAATTCGCGCTCTAACCACTTGGGCCATCTCGCCCCCGATGTGCTTCTTTACTCTTCCCAAAGTGAAATTTATCCTCAGTTGAATTGAAACTAGTGGCATACTGTCCTCGCACAAAAAAATTAAATTGCCATTTCTCCCCTGGATAAAAAAAAAGTCCAGATATGAACTAAATTGAATTCCTTACTTCCTCCTTGCACATCCAGCCACTCGCTCCATTTTCATCGTACAAATCGGTTAGAGAAAGTATCTTCTATGTTATGTACTCCTTTGATGACTGTGCGTACGGCTGAACGTATCGGAAAGCTCGTTTTTTTACTGGGGTGGTGCAAGTCCGTGCGTCATCACTCATAGATCTAAGGTTTCGAAAACCTCTTTTCCGGTGGTGCACTCATTAGTAACAAATCAAATATGATCGGCTGTTGTGGGGACACTACTGGTAGCTAGAAGTGGCGGACTCCAATCGGACAGGGACTACGACAGACAGGTGATATGCAGACTGTCCCTCAGAACTAAAACAATCGCATGCGTCAAAACACGACCAGGTGCCAAAATATGTTTGGTATGCTTGAATAAAATAGACTTGGACCTCAATTCTTAGTTTTTCCCAACTGAAAATCATATAAACAAAGAACTCCAATGGTTACGCACAACGTGCAACGTTACCTCTCCCCCCCCCCGAACTCCACTTCTGTAACCCAAAAATGATGATGCCAATCCGTGCGTCTCCACAGAAATTTTCTGTTTCAGTCATGAAATCTCATTTTCATTGCCGAACAACAGCTGTTCCGAATTCCCACCTGTATTACTGTCTATTTTACTAGAGATAATCCTACAGACAGAAGTTTCAATGCACCCAGACCTCGTCGATCGGTGTGCCTATCTCCAACCCCCGATCGGTACTGTGAGCAATCATTCGCGATTGTTGAGTGACGTGGATGCATACTGTGAGCAATCATTCGCGATTGTTGAGCGGCATGTGCAGATACAAGCGTGCAAAGGTGTCACGGGCGTGTAGTTGCTCGTTTCATGCTGCGGTGTGTCGACCTGAATCTGCCAGAGCATCTAATGACAAAATGTCGCTTGAATCTTAGACAAAGTGTTGCACACTGAATGCCCACAATCTTGAAGAGGCTTAGCGTGATACGTCTGGAGAAGAAGCTTTTGTAACATTCCATAAGACAAACCACCTCAACTTTTACTCCCAAAGGGCTTTCCCACCAGTCCCGCTCTGTGATTTAAGAAGTCTGCACACCACACATAAGACGAAAACTTAGCCAAAGAACACAC
This sequence comes from Opisthorchis viverrini, assembly GCF_000715545.1. NCBI lineage: Eukaryota > Metazoa > Platyhelminthes > Trematoda > Opisthorchiida > Opisthorchiidae > Opisthorchis > Opisthorchis viverrini. The sequence goes on along the minus strand of NW_008751898.1, from coordinate 605,196 downwards.
GGAGCCTGAGATACATCAGGGAGCTTAAGTTACCTTGCGAGGTCGGAGTTCACGGTAGCACGAGGCAATGTGATTAGATGGGTGGTGTGTAGAATGGCGGGCGGACAAAATTAATTTACCACGAGCACTTCGTCCTGTAAGTGAAGCTATCCAAGAAGTATTGCATTCCAGTCTCATTGTTATTGGGAATTACTGGCAATGTGCATCTCCATGGGGTTTCGAACCCGCGAACTCCCACCTAGCAGTTTGAACAACTTACAGTTCAACGACCAGTGGCTGATAAACCGTGTGATTAAGTATAGGGGGTGGAACGAAGTTTTCCAACCGGTAATGGGTCCGATAATCAATGTCTAAGCTCACACCATGGGGACATCATCATGGCACCAGCAAACAGAGCTCCACTGAAATTTCCTAGACCTTACACTACTAGTTATCTATAAGTAGCTCAGAGGAGGGATGTTTTGCACGACGGGTGGGCTTCATATTTGAGAAGTTATTCGTGAAGCCAGTCATCAGAAGTGATGGATTCTGCGAATGGAGGATAAGTGGCGCTATATCCTGTCTACCTTCGAGACAAACGCACTGCTGATCAGCCGCTCCTCGCTGGACGGTTAGGTTTTCGAACCAAAAGCAGGGAGGTCGCGGGTTCGAGACTCACTCGGGTTTTGTGAGGTCTCACTGCTAATGATTCCCAGTGAGGATTAAACAGCTTAATAAGGCTTATTGGTTTTTTGCCACAGAGTGACTTCACTTGCAGGACAAGAGCTTCACTGGAATTCCCTGAATCTCCTTACACTATTAACAAAAAACCCTATAGTTATGCGTTTCATATACCAGAAGTTGGAGCCTGCCAAAATACGCTTGGTCACGTATCATGTTTGCACATAATACCGGGCACGAAACTGCATCCCGAGGCAGTACTTCCTCAAAACCACTGCATCCAAAACAGCTATGCGTGCTCCGATTTTCCGTCCGTAGTTACGTTACCAGAGATCTTGTGTGCGGGTGCTTGGTGGCTCGCCAATAAAGGACGTAATTATCCAGTTGACCAAAATTATCTGGCAGAAATAGGAAGTCGCTCTAAAATAGTAATGTCGCTTTACAATAAAAAGAAAGCAGCAATCTATCCGGCAGTCATAGAGACAGCCTGTTAAATATTGTGTGCAAGCTTCTGGCACTTGTCCTACTCAGGCTTAGGCCACCTGGAAAAACAGTGCTGGTTTTTACTACACGACAGCTTCAAGAAAGCTTCCTAGCTCCTATATGCCTTCTTCATAGACTTTACAATGGTTTCCGACTCTTCCAACCGCAGATCACAAGAGTTATCACCTAAATGGATCCCTGATTTTTCTGAACCCTATCCGGGACTTACAGGACTGAGTGAGCAAAAGTGCAAACCCATATATTAGCCTCAGATGAATTTGAAATCGTAACGAGTGTAAAGTATTTGGTTTCTGCGACACTGGTATCTTTCATAGGAGTTGCTTTCATGAATGTCGTTTGCGGTGTACTGTTCAAGCGTTGCTTTGTTCAACTTTAGGCGCCTTGGCGCTAGAATTCAGACTAATGCCAACGTTCTCATGTTTCGGACGCCCATTGAGACAGTGAATATTTCTAAATAGACAGCGCAGTGTCTGTTGATGTGCTTGTTGACGGACAGCCGGGATCCCGTGTTTCCACGGTTGGTGTGGCTTTTACCAAGTTTTAAAAACGAGTGTTAAACTTCAGATACTCGTGGCTTGGGAATGCGACAGTCCTATATGTCCTGTTGAAATGCCGAAGACGTGGCGTTATATTATCCTACACTTGGACAGCCCACACACTCAATTCCTGAACCAAATACTTCATATCATGGTTGTTGGTGGTCGTCGCTGAGCTGGGCAATTTGAGTGCTAACTTTTCATCACCACTCGAGGTGACATTCATCGGTGCGTTGTTAGGAAGCGTGGTGGGTTGGTGGTTGAAAGAGTGCCTGACACGGTGTTTCGTGGGAAGCATGTCATAATGGACTGAAGTCCCATGGTAACCGTATCCGCTGCGCGTGGAAAACGAAGAGCAACTGCTTGCTGTTGGAGGTCGGTGACCTGAAAGCTTTGTGAATGTACTGTACAATTACCGAATAAACGAAACGAAAGTTCACCAAGTGGTGTTCGACAACAGGTCGACTGCTCGATGTGATACGGCTAAACTAGTTATGCTATCCCGATCGTGTTTTTATTTGCCAGATAGTGCTTTGTTCTCAATGGCTTGCGGAAGCGTGCTCCGACTAGAACCAAGCAAATGTTGTACGAAGCATGGAAAACTTAACAGCGGATCCTCGCTCCGGTCGGCTCATCCTTAGCCTTTGGCACTGTATTTGCTTTCATTTTTTCGTCTGACTTCCCGGATCTTAACTGATCTCCATCCTGCTCTTTCCCAGTGGCTCCAGGTGCTGTTTTATACAACGATCCATGTTTCATGGCTGAAGAACCGGCCTGAACACCTATTCCATATAACCTTGATCACTATGCAGTAAACCACCAACAGTTAGGATGATGTTCGAATGAACTTCCCTCAGCGAACCGTGAAGTTCCCGTACATGTCTCCAACCACAAAAAAGAAGCCGTGGACCGGTGAAAAGCGTCGACCGCTTACACAAGGAAGAACGTAGGCATCCTATTTTATCGTTCATTTTAAGCCGGCTCATATTCTTTCAATTCTTACTAAAGATTAGAACTGCTCCAGGCATCGTAATACATTCGGTGAGGAGCATTGTAGCCCCAGATGGGCACTCAACTGACCTTCCTTCCCCCCCCCCCACAATGGTCCGATAGACAACAAGGAAATTACTCATTGGAATTCGCCATAGATGAAATAAACAGAACAGGCTTAAGTATACTGAATCTAACGGAGACGGTCGTGGCAACATAATAGTTACTAAGGTCAAGGCACCAACGATAAAATCCCAAAAAGGTCAAATAGTCAAACGGGTGAACAAGGTAACAACAAGGCTGCCTAACAAATCAAACAGACAACATCACCTAATTTCGAGTCAGGCCCGAAACACAGTATTTTGGATGAATTTTTCGCCCGTTTGGCTGCTCATTCTGTGCTTATCTTATCATTCAAAAGCTTGCTTGGTTACCAACGCGTCTGTTCCGTGAATGGTGGGGATGAACAAGGCTTCGCGCATAACAGAAGGGATATAGAGTTTCGAGTTGGAACAACTCGGCACAAAATTAAGTGTAAAAAAGCGGAAGCTGTTATTACTTTTATACAAGCTTGTTTGAGTACAGTCTATGGAGCGTTCGAACCGATGAGCATACCGAATCCGCATTCGTGTTTCGGCTTCAATTGTGTGTGCATACAAACTCTAGAGGAATGTTGCGGAAGCCTAAATATGGAAATTTTCCGTACATTCAGAGTACAACTTGTTTTTAGTTGCAGGCATTTACCTGATTCCTTTGAGGTCCTACCTGACTAGGGAGTGATCCCTGGTGGCTTCTACTAACATTTTAATCATCTTAGCTGGTAGTTATTGCAAACATATAACACTGCTTCAACTGGTTCGTAGTGTGTCTGGTGTTTGGTGATCTTTGTACAGGTGTTCCATTCTTTCAGGCTGCTTGTTGAGCAACATCAATATAAAGGTATGGCGTTGTATCTCCGTAACTGAAACTAACCTAATAACCGACCCTTTGTACACATGAAAACAGACGATCAGGTGCAAGTAGAACATAAGGTTGACGGGGACCCACCTACCTGGATGAGCCCCAAGAAGGGCGAAACCGGTCGTGGGCTGTCGAAAAGTCTTCAGCAACCTTGTGAGCAGTTTCCTTTATGAAGACGAGCAAGTTCTTATGGGTGCCTAATTCGTACATTCAGAGTACAACTTGTTTTTAGTTGCAGGCATTTACCTGATTCCTTTGAGGTCCTACCTGACTAGGGAGTGATCCCTGGTGGCTTCTACTAACATTTTAATCATCTTAGCTGGTAGTTATTGCAAACATATAACACTGCTTCAACTGGTTCGTAGTGTGTCTGGTGTTTGGTGATCTTTGTACAGGTGTTCCATTCTTTCAGGCTGCTTGTTGAGCAACATCAATATAAAGGTATGGCGTTGTATCTCCGTAACTGAAACTAACCTAATAACCGACCCTTTGTACACATGAAAACAGACGATCAGGTGCAAGTAGAACATAAGGTTGACGGGGACCGCACCTACCTGATGAGCCCCAAGAAGGGCGAAACCGGTCGTGGGCTGTCGAAAAGTCTTCAGCAACCTTGTGAGCAGTTTCCTTTATGAAGACGAGCAAGTTCTTATGGGTGCCTAATTCGTACCGAATACCAATCCTTCCGTAGAGCTCACCCTCCATTCCAAACTCCGTTCAGGTGCTCCTGTGTTACACGAAATAGTGAGAACAATCAGCCAACCTCCATTGGGTTGCTCCTCTTTATTAGGTCACAATTTACTGACCTCTTTGTTGACTCGGTTCACATAGACGCATTTATCACTTCATGCTTAGTCAGAAAGCAGCGCCCGATACACTGGTCTAGAATCCATCGCTGGCAGAAGTGCCCGCTGTGCAACTACATTTTCATAACCTGTCAAGATCTTGTTGATCTATGGTTTTCGAACCACTTTTCTATCATATCATAAGTCGTTCAGCTGTAGCACCCTTTCGGTGCCTAGCTGCCATACCACACGAAGGAGGCACGAGGGCTGGGATACTGTCAGGTCGCCCAAACCTAGACAGGGGAAGTCGAGTGGCAGAGGTCGGGTTCGAACCACGGACCTTCCGGTCAGTAAATTCGCGCTCTAACCACTTGGGTCATCTCGCCCGAGCATATCATACAGGTTGTTATCTATCCTCTGTCATCTATTTAAACTCCAGGAAAATGGCCTTAATCCGAAATCTTCACCTTTAACCTCACCGTGACGCCACACTGAGGGGTTTTAATACACCAAGGCGCTAGTGATCCACGGATACATTTCACGATAGCACGAGCAGCGCACTTTTCCACAATTAGTTAGTTTTGGTCCGATCGTTGGTATCTGCCTCCTCTACTTTCAGTCCTTTGAATGCCTTGGTTAGGTCCACTGCAAATGTTCCCTCACGTTTCGCACATAGAATACTGACAGCTGGTCCTCAACTAACGTCTTCCGCCTTCAATCAGCATGTGTACCAACTAATCGATATAACCTGTCTACTATCTCGTACTGTATTCTTTCTCGCTAACGCAACGATACATACTTCTCACGTGACATGTGCCAGACACCAGATAGTCGCAACCTCTCGAGTTTCGATTCGCTTGACGCACGCACTTTCCAGCTGATCATATTGCGCGCGCAAGTGAGACAATTAGCAGCCGTCGTTTTTTTTAACGACGGTAGACGCCATTCGAAACCAGAATAAGAATGAGGGTAGCAAAGGACGCTTTCCTCTGAATGGTCATCTTGATCAAACAACAAATCACCAGTATGAAAAGGTACATTCATAGATAAATATGTAAACAGGGGAGGGGAATGTGCATGGACCAGTTGACCACTGAGACAAAGTTATTACATCATAATCAGACGAGGTTAAACAACTGAACCTGCGTATGGGCCACAAGAAACTCAACGGTCGCGCAAGTTTCTTCTGCACACATGGGTATGCAGAGGAATCTCCCTGGCTTCCGCGATTGATGACGACTTGTGGCG
>NW_008751898.1:597175-599386 GCF_000715545.1 Opisthorchis viverrini | reverse complement strand
GATACAGAAGGCGTGTTTTGTTCTGCAGGATGAGCAGATTTGATTAGATCTGATCAGCTGCACTCGAAATGTTCTTCTTTCAACCACCGCTCATGAAGACTAACCGGCGGTCATGTATCGTCGTTCGACCAACGCAGTGTTGAACGCCATCAAAAACATGTCATTAAACTCTGACAGGTGTCACGAATAGCTGTGGAGAAATTTTCGCCTGGATGAACTGTTTCTTCACACCCCAGAAAATAATACTGTATTTTGCACAGTATCAAGGTGTCAACACAGCGTTATTTTGAAATGCATGAGCAGGCTATCAAAATAAGTGTGGTCTGATAGAATACCAGTCCTTACAGTTCATAAGTTGGAATCGCGCCATGTGTGAGACATTCTTGAGTTTGAGTATAAAAGTAGCAACAACAACAACCCAATCCAAACAATGCCGTGGTTTCCGTTTACACTCCCCCAGGTGCGGTGTGTAAAGCATAGAATTATATTACAGCCTTAGTCATAGACCACAATTATGGAAAGAAAGAGCGTTCAGCTGTAGCACCCCTTCGGTGACCAGATGCCATGCCACTAGAAGTAAGCACGAGGACTGGGATACTGCCGGATTGTACAACCCTAGACAGGGGATATCGAGATGTAGAGGTCGGATTCGAACCACGCACCTTCCGGTCGGTAAATTGGCGCTCTAACCTCTGAGCTATCTCGCCCTCTACAATTACGAGGGTATCGTTTTTGGATATTTATATTCCTCTTTGATGGTACATGTCTTAATCGCTGACTCTCAACAACGGACAGCTTAATTCGATCAGTTATTTAGGTGACGATATGCCGACAGCACACTTCCAAACAAGTGAGACGGATTTCAAGAGCTGTGCAACCGTCTCACACTAAACTGGATTGACCGAGCCATGCGTGGATGAAGAGGGACAAAACAAAACTGTCAGTTGCAACTCCATATGTCTTCAATGGAACAGTGCACTCATGCAGTTCGCAAATTCATTTTAGTGTGAACAAATGAGCCTTGAACGAACCCCACAGTTATTCCGCAGCTAATCATGCAGCTCCTCAGTATGCAGTCATATTTTGCAATATCGATATACCATCGTGTCTAAGGTTTAATAAAACGTCAAAAAGCTCGAAGAGGGTTCAAGAAGAGGTTCAGTCCAACCTCGTTGCGAGCTACAGAAACCTTGGGCATTTCAGCTGCCTCGCCGTATAATCATAGCCATTCGAAAGTAAACGGAGCTGCCCTATCGTTGAGTCCAGGTTAAGCCATTCTATCCGCTTATATCTTCCCGTCAGGGAAGGTTTCTCTAACGTGTCTGAAAGTTAAAGTCACAAAACATAAGACCGTTAAAGTGAGAGAAACCGTTTCTTCTCAGAGATGAATTAAAACCGTGGGTGTTCAATGCTCTACTACCGTGTTGCCACATCACGCCAGCTTCGAAATCGGTTACTGAAGTATTTTCACGAGGGGTATCTCAGAACTATCAGAATGGAACGTATGACACGAAGTTGTGTCTACTGGCCATCCATTTGTGCGACCGTTGAATGGCTCGTCTTCAGCTGCGAGTAGTGTGTATTGGCAACCATTTCTCCGATAAAATCCCAACTGTTTTCTTTACCGAGGCTAAAGGAGCAACAGGGTTAATAAGGGTGGCTCTCTTGGTAGGCTAATTACACACTTCATGTGGACCGCTGGCTGTTCCACACCAGTTGTCAGTAAATGACCCAGTCTCGGATTCACTATAGGTTATCGCATACCATATCATCATCATTTATTTTTTTATTTTTGAAGAGCATGGTCACAAACATAAAAAGTGAGTGCAAGCGATGAATGCGAAAGAGTAACAGGAGAATATGGGAGAAAAGAGAGAAACGTCTCATTCGAAATCATGCCAAGGACAGTGCCAGTCTGATGAGGCTGGCACACACTACTAACGAGTGGTACTATGCATAGGGAACGCATACCATTGAAGTTACACAACACCTGATCAGGCGAAATGCTCAGTGTGACTAGAGGATGACTGGCGCTATATCTTGTCACAATACTGATCAGCTACTGGCACTCGTGACAAACTACACCTTCCAACTTGAACTGTGTATGTTGCAGACTCCAATGGAAATAGCAAGGCCATTAATAAGTGACGATGGGGTGGAGAAAAATGATGAACCCGCGTCGCAGGCACTTGAACAACCGAGGTTTTATGG
>NW_008751898.1:555175-595041 GCF_000715545.1 Opisthorchis viverrini | reverse complement strand
AGCGAACGGTCAGCATGGGATTCCAAGAGTGACACGGTGCAATCCACGGTTTGTTTAAACCAGACGCTGTAGTCATCGGCTTCTGGTGAGTAGGCCGTCGTCTGACCTATAGTTTGCTCAGGTTCACCACACGATGATTCGTCCTGTTGTGCCTGCCAGTTAAGCACCCGTAACTGATAGCCGATCGACCAGGAAACTACTGATCCAATCTCGTGAACAGCTCGGTTTGCGTGCCACAAGATGGACATAAATTGTTAGCCAGGCGTAAGAGCGATTGTGACTCTTGCTGGGACCAGCGGGTACCGGAATACTTCACTCGGCCAAGCTTATCTGCATTATGCTGGGTGGGGTGTGCGTGCCGGCGGTGTTGACTCAGGCCAATCTTCGTCGGAAAAAGGCGGGAACAATCAGCGCAGGCCAATTGGGCAACCATGTTCGTACCAACACTTTCATTATCGTGAACTCGATGATGGGCTACCAAGCCAGCTTTCGATTTGCAGCACTTGCCACATTCCTCACACGTGAACCCAACGAGTCTCTCCTGTGTACTGGTTGGAACTGGTGCGGAGGCGCCAGATGATTCGTAGTATACATTGTCGAAAGTAACCAGCACATTGAAACCAAACGGGGTGGTTCTGTCTGTCTGGAGTTGCTGAACTCTTAGCTCACCCAGACAGACGTCCAGGCTACCCGGTCGTTTGCTTGTACACGTGCCTCCCATGTTGGTCATCACCCAGACAGACGTCCAGGCTACCCGGTCGTTTGCTTGTACACGTGCCTCCCATCCGGGTTGGTCATCGTGGCTGGCAGCTTAGGGATTCAGCGGCACATTTGTCAAATAGGGAGTTAATCACCTCAGTGCATTCAGTAATGGTCACCTGATGTATGTCTAAAGTGCACCATAAATGTTGTACACAAAGTCAAGTTTGGAGGACGCAGCTGGACCACATTTCGCACCACATCATTCTAGTGCGGATCTGATGGGGCCACTTAACCGTACCATCTCATATTCTGTTACCCTTACTTGTGCGTGAACACGACACTGAGCAGACCGTTAAGACCAGAGACGTGGTTTTCCATTACCAACCAAGTCTCACATCGTCTCCAATTCGATGCCATTTACCTCCTAAGTCACATATCAAGGGAAATTTTACAAATCCTCGTAAATCATCTTACGAGTAGTTGAATTTCTTGGAGAATTTTCTAAGAATAAGAGATATGCGGTGTTCGTATGGCCGATGAGCCTACGTTGTCATTTGAAGCGTAAAATCCGCCATCTCATTCTTGTTTCCGCTGATGTATTGATTGCATCGAATGTGTTTAGCAGTACTCTCTGCACGGAGCCAGTATTTTCATATCCGTACCTTTTGGAGTAGAGGAAGAGTAGCAGCATTGTACAAGTGACAACACATGTGTGGAGAAAACTTGAAGCGAGGGTTGAAAAACTATCCTTAGGTGCACAGTGAAACAACGCGACAACCACCAACCCTCTTTGAATGGAATCCACCTTCTTTTGTCACCAGCCATCGCATTAACACTACCTTTAAAATCGTTTCAAGGAATGCCTGACACCGTTTATGACCCATCTTGAAGCTTCGTTGATTACACACGGCTTAGGGTACGCCTCTGTTCACAAAGAGACCCGTGTCACACGTTCCCTTTTCCCTGGTGCACATGATTCAGTTGCACGTTATTTGTCTTCGGGGTAGAATTTAAATTCCTGCTATTTTTTTGTGGCTTTCATTTATTTTTTTTACTTAGGTGCCTTTTCCGGCTTTTTTTTACTTAGGTGACATGTACAGCAGGTGAGAAGTGTGTTCAAAATAGTACCAAACAGCGCAAACTATCCTTTCCGACCACCGCCATTCGGCTATTCCTGGTTATTTTTACCTAACCCAATTCTGTTTAATAACGTTAAACTGAAAGGTAAGATTTATGACAAAATTGATGCGCCCATTTCACAATGTCGTATACGCTGACTGTTTCAAGACCCGTAATATAGTTGATGCTGTCATTCTGAAGTTGATGGGAATTAAATTATTGTTTCTACCTTTTGCCTGAATGCATCAAATTCAATAGTTCAAACTGCAAAAAGTAGCGGAGGAATTAGACGTTTTTGTTGTCACGGTCGATACCGGGGATTAATTAAATTTGGTTTTCGTTTCTTTGCGTGATAAGTAGGACTAATGAAAAGTGATCAGATCTGTCTTGCTTCCGGACATATGGAACTCTTCAGTAGCAGCTTACCATAGACATAAACATGCTTGAAGAATAGTTGATAAGTCGACAATGTCGACAGTGCATGTTTACCTCGCATAAATCAGATCTGTAATTAAACTTACATCTGACGAACCGTATCTCAAATTATTTGCTCTGGTGCTGCTAATTTTTTGACACATCTAACGGTTCCATAGTTCCACATCGGCCTTAATATTGTTTTACTCCGTAAATGAGATACTACTTTTGTGGTGAAAAGTAGCTTATGTTTAAAAGCCTGCTTATCTAAACACGATCTGCGGCATACACTGACATCTTGGGTCGATGTTGTGATTCTACACCTTTCCTTGTTGGGTTTTCCATGAATTGGGTCTGTATAGTATCGAAGTCCAATCAGGTCTTTGAGAAAAGCGGATACATCCTGACCTAGTTGCTCACTAACCAACAGGGGAAGTTGAAAAAAATCAATAATTCCGTACTCAAATATTTCCAGTACAGTGAGCATCACCGTATATCTCCAGTTCTTCAGAACGATGAATAAACTGAGAGTCTGATGAGATTTATCCATTTTAGGGCAATTATGAATTCAGAGCCTATTGAAACTATTATCGTCCTCGTGTACCGAGCAATCATTTCCTTCGACACTATCCGTTGACAATGGTGATACCTCACGTTATTCATTCTACCACCACGGGAACCAAAATCAACGCTAACAGTTTCACAGTTGCGGTCCGTGAGAAGTTAGGTGGATAGTGGTGGATTCCGGTCGTGGACTTCCGACGAATTTTCAGCAACCTTTTGAGTAGTGCATTACAATTATACATGTATCGTGATATCTCGAATATCGTAGCGAATGAAACATGAGGAGGCCTGGTGCAGCACATTCAGTTGCCTGGAAACATCAAAACCGAGAGATTCAGCTGGGTTCCAGGTGAGTCTTTCGAAAAACCAAATTAGTTTGCAGAGGAATGTGTATTCGCTAATTTCGTGCGATTTGGTTTCAAGTAGAAAATAATACTGACGGAAAGTCGAGGACTGCGCCTACCCGATGAGCCCCAAGAAGGGTGAAACCGGTCGTGGTCTGTCGACGAATTTTCAGCAACCTCATGAGTACTGCATTACACATATAGGTGGATACTAGCCTGAAACAAATCTTGCTACTATATCTTACACCTTTCAGCGAATACGTGTGAAACCCTCAAAGAGAGGAAAAGGAATCCCACCTTTGAGATGAGACCATTGGAGAGGCCCTTCATTAGTCTCTTTGGTGAATGCGCACCACAATTCCATAAAGTGACTTATCCCCTAATGGCCTAATAGATCAGGTGTCTGTTCATCTGTTTGCCCAACATCACAATTTGATTGCAAACTTTTCGTCACCAATCTGAGCCTAGCTTTATGTGATAATTAGAACCGGAAAGTTCATACTGAATCGTTTCTGCACTCAGTTCAGATCACTTAGTTGATATGGCGTACTGGATGAACGTTATTCTGCCAGACAAGGATATGATGCACACAGGACGTGCAAGGCCTGCGGAAATAAGTCCCAAGACCGTTAAGGTGCGACCTTCATGCGACCACCAATAACATGTACTTGTACTGCTTCGAACCTTTACCTAATCTTCAGATAGATTTTATCACATGTGCATTTTGACCAGTGGCAAAATTGACTATTCAAAGGGACGACACCCCGCGGAATACCCGTTTCACCAAAACGGATCGGAGAAATCAGCCATTCGAACGATTATTGAACGTTTGGTCTTACATGAACAGTACCTAACAAGCTATCTTTTTATGTTTGGCGGGAGTTGATGCAGGTTTTCTTCGCACTCATGAATTCTTCTATGGCATTCAATCGTTAATTTTACTCGCGTCTCACCTACATCCTTTTCCAATAGGTTGGTATCTTCCTTGTAGTCAGAAGCCGAATCGATTTTGACAAATGTCCTTTGGGGCTACAGTGGAAAATTCTAAGGGCAATTTATCCTCTTTTAACTTTGCATGGGACGACAAATATACTTACTGGATAATTCTCGTCTGCATTCCACTGACTAGTAAGATTCATTTGTGTTAATATCATTTACCGTATGGTGATCATAATGCCCTGTTTCTCTCAAATGTGTATTCCTTCAAAACTATTCTTGCGGGAACTTATCGAAGAAAATTTCTACCAGTAAGACTGTTGAAATCACGCCTACCTTTTGATTGGGCCAGTTGCACGAAAAAGTTGAAATTCAAATAAGCCGTTGCTAACGACGTCCGCTTCTGCTCACAAGATCCGATTTTCTCATCAGTCAAGTTTCCGCGGAAAGGTGTGGTGCGTTTCCAGGTGAACCGGGATGACCAATTTCTCCGTTCGCTCACATAGCAATGATCAGCAACGGTCAGCGCTGCTCAAAATTCCGCGTAGCCGCCACAATAATCATCCATCCTGATGCCCCAGTTCTGAACCAAACATTGTCAGAACGTGCCTCCACGTAAATCAGTGGCCGTTGCTAATGTGCTGAGCAATCAAACTGGCGGAAGGGAATTTATCATCTCCGCGTAGCCCACAGTGTGCAATTAATTCCATCATGTAAATCATAAAGCTAAATCGGAGCATCGTTGTCACAAATGAATAAATTTTGACCCATCTGTAATTCTGCTGGGGGGAACTGCCGATTAAAAAAAACACACATCTGCTCTCATATCAAAGAGTGCCGACCGACAAGCTGTTTTTAAGATTAGAAGTTTTTGCCATCGTTGTGGATGAATGGGTTCACATTTTTCCAAGTTCCGAAGGTTTTTAGCGAACTGTTCGGGTTATGGGTCACCCTACTCCACGCTGAAGGTTTCTGCTTTTCTGAAGTCCGAAGGGTCAAAATGATGGTTAACCAAGAATAATACACTACAAACGTAAAGGGTTGTCAGCGTTACATCTCTTTGTGAGTTCCTTGGTAAAATAATGCTAATTAGGAAAATAAAGCGTGGATAAAGTCCACCTCCGGGTTCAGTACCAGCATAATTAATTTACTGAAAATGAAAAAACTGCCTTATTTCGGCCACAGTGGTGCACATCTCTGTTCCACCAAATTGCGTGTGGGCATGCATCCGTGGTTATTTCAACATGATACAATAAAAGTTTCCCAAGAATGATTCCAATACCTCACGAGGCTCGCAAGGGAAATGACTGAGACTTACTTACTTAACCGTTTACTGAACCATGATACCAGTGAATTTTCCTGAGAATCAGGCAAGCGTTTATTCAACAGAATATTTCAGTGTGTACCAAAATTTATAAGAATGAACTTTTGAACCCATTAGAGGGACACAATCACCTTCCGTTTCAAGGAACTTCCATGTTATTCACATCACGGACCTCTCGGTCAGTAAGTTGGCGTCTTAGCCATTGAGCTATCTTGGGCTCAAAAAACCTTAGTAAACCACACTGAATTTTTGCAGTTTTCACAGCAACGGTTCAGCTGCCTGTGTCTTTGATTTCTTTCTATACACCAAGATCTGATCAATCTTTGGCTGTCAACCACTTTGGACTTAGTGTGCATTTGATTCGGATCAATCAATCGCACATCTAGTTTGGAAGAAATCGATACCATGTTTTATCAAACACTTCTACATTTACCTATTACCATACAATAATGAAAATACTGGGCGTGTATTGATCGAAATACAATTACCTTCTAAATTTAGTTTTAAATGTATTATGGACAATCACAACACTGAAGACTTTGTGACCGATAGGCAGCACTGCACTATAGACGCTCTGATGTTTCGTTGTCTAGTGAAGTAGGTTAGTGACAGATCGCCGTTTGTATCCATCTAGTCGGGTGGAGTGTCTGATATTCCATAGAGCCAAACGGATGCTAAGGAAAAACTGTTACACGACTTTATAGTCTGTTTTGGTATGTGTATGTTTAATAGTTACCATATCATTCATGTGCCTGTGGCATGACGTTAACTCGCATGTGTACGAGACCGAAAAAAGTGGAATTACGCGAGTGAACAAAAGTTCTGTTCGCCATATTGGAGTTATGCTTCGCAAAATTGATAGCGGAACATCCCTCAAATTATTTGATTCTTATAGAACTTTCAAGTGCTAACTGCGTTCTTATAAGGGTATTGGTTGTTCTTTAAAGAAGCCCTGTATCATAGTGATGCATGGAATAGAGATGGTAAACCTGTTACTTCACCCCCTTAACCTCCAAGATATACAATGGTATACTACAGACTCATCCCCTGATTGGCTTGTTCGCACTGAGTAGTACCGTGTTGACTCAAATGAACGGACATTTTGTCATGAATTACGGTTGGCCGTACAGTCTCAGCGCTCACTCCAGACGATCTGCGGGTGCACGCAAGAGTGTAAAAATCGGACTTATACACTGCCATCAAAGCTATGCAACCGGTGCCAGTTTCGCAAGTTTCAAAATCAATTTCCGCCCATTCGTCTGTAGATGTGGTCATGACTGCTCAACGTTATAAAAATAGAAAGCAAATAGGAAAACGCATCAGATACTCAAAAATGCTGATCCGAATAGGATAGAATAGCGTTTGAATATGTGCGAGTGCTTGGTTGCAAAGTTTCACAGGAATTTTTTTGTAAGTTTGGTAGCCGACACTCCAAGTAAGGAGAACTGTAGCTGATGACAAGTGAGGTAGAAATTAGCCCAAGCCGTTTTCATTTAAAAAATAGAAAGTCAGCAATTCAGTTGCACCGCATTGAATAGTCAGTGAAGTTCTTCAATTGGTTACCGTACCGCTGTTGTGTGGAAAGCTACCTTTCAGTCTTGAGTCTGCACATCAGTAGATATCTTAACAAAAAAATCTTTCGACTTTCCCTCAAATAAGCATTGGCACTACCATCCAGCCTGAAACTCCATAAAGGAAGGCAATGTTGTTTATTTGGTAGTCGTTTATCGAATTTCTAACCTTCAAGTCTTTCAATTGAGGGCACTTAGCTTGCATGTATAACTTATCAAGTCACAGGTTATCCATCTGTTTTAGAATACTGCCCTCTCTTGGTATCTTCCACTATGACTTGGACCGAAATCGCGGAAACGATTTTTGTATGCCATCTCGCCTGGCGATTTTTAGACAACTACATCCCGCATTACTGTGAGCCAATGTCTTTTCAAACGCCGGATTTAACAGCGATCCTTGGTTTGTTTGCCTTTATCCTACTGCCTTTTTGGATGAGCATTAGTCACCAGCAAAACGTCCCTAATAGAGATGGGCCAAAAATTGCTCGGCAAATGCGATTAGATCTGAGTCGAATAACAGGAAAGCTGACGACTTATGGTAACCGTCTACTAAATATTTTGTAATAGTTTGACAATGAAGTAATTGCACTCATTTTTTAGAAAGCCTGTTGAAAAATCGTCAGGCACTGAAATCCAGCGAGTACGCTCTAATTAACCTGAGACTTACGTCGTACATTATCTGTGAAGATGTATCCTGCGGTTGATAATTTCCAAACCATTACTTAATGTTGTTTCACAATCGCAGTGGCTTTATTCTCATTAAAGTTTAAGAGACAATAATTTTACTAAAAGCGTTTTTTCATCACACCGTTCTCTTTACACCAGAAGCCATTTGTCTAAATCTTCTGTAACAAGTATCCCTAAAAACGATTATTCTTACTGCCCGAATTTCCCAGCTGATATGTTCGGTTGTTTCAAAATAAATGTCCAAACTTGTCGGCTTTTGAGTACTTAAGTTCCCGCAAGACGGTTGCCCAACTTCGCTTGACAGCACCCTCTTCAAAGAAATTCCCAATGCAGTAATGCTCCTCAAGATTGAACTCCATAGACGAAACAGCCTGCCATCTGATCTTCGGTAGCATTTCCCAAGTGATCTGATTTATTGGTTTTCTGGTGTTTTTAAAAGACTGTCTCGGACTCAGCTTCTCATAAGATGGCTAAGAAACTATACATGTATCGCGATATCTCGAATATCGTAAAAACTGAAACTTGAGGCGGTCTGAAGCTTGAAACATCATAAACAAGAGAATCAACTAGGTCCCAGGTGAGTCTCACACAAAGCCAAATTTGTTTACAAAAGGGGATGGTTCGCTAAGAGCAAGTTTTTTTCACGGTACGGACACGTGATCTCTTTGGGGATGTTTTCAGACTTCGAAAGTCATTTGTTTCTTCTTGTATCTTTCTTGCAATCGCTTTGGTTTTACCGGAGTCGCTAAAACTTTCCATATTTCTCGTCCTCTAGCGCGAGACTATGAGCAGTTCGTGATTTGCGCGATAGCCATGATTGCATGTTGTTCCATATAATTATCGGCAACATCCCCAGTACTTTCTCGCTCTCTGACAAACGTGAGCATATTTTCGGGTGCTATTCACCCATATCGTGGTGATTTGGTGCGGGAAACCTCACGAAGAAGGAAAATGCGGGCACAAAGTCCAAAGTCCTACGCGTTTAATTAGCCTGGAGTTCTCGGTCCTGTCAGCGGCAAATAGCTTTTTGCAAAATGGTGAGAGTAGATGTTAGTGAATGGGGAGATGGGTCGTGCAAGTAACCAGATTTCTTACTGTGAAGACGTGAAAAGTAAACCATTTACTTATTTCAAAACAAGTCGTTTAATTTTTTTCATAAAGGAAACTACTCACAAGGTTGCTGAAAACTCTTCGACAGCCCACGACCGGTTTCGCCCTTCTCGGGGCTCATCAGGTAGGCGCAGTCCCCGAGTTTCCGTCAACCTTATGATCTACTTGAACCCAAATTGGACTGTTTTCGTGGGCTGTCGATGAGTTTTCGGCAACCTTGTGAGTGGCTTCCCTTATGAAACTATACTGCGATTTCTCGAATATCGTGCCAACTGAATCATGAGGCGGCCTGTGTGTAGCACATTTAGCTGGAGGACACCATAGACGAGAAATTCAATTGAGTCTCCCGTTAAAACCAAATTGGTTTGCAAATGAGTTTAGTTCTCGAAAGTTGTTTAGTTGATTTGAATCGTCACCTCTCGTACGTAACTGAGCATATTCAACGGGAATTTTTATACCTATTCTTAATTTTATATTGAAGAAAGTTGGAAGAGTGACAACTCAACACCTCAATTTTTGCTTTTTAGTTACTGGAGGGCAGTGTGGTTCTCTTAGTCTACATTCTGAACAGGATATTCGACAAAGATATTTGACTAAACCCACGTGCATACGGATGATGTCACCAGTTGGTAGTTACATAGTTACATAAAATGAATAAAAACAGTCACTCAGATTCAAGGAGAGCCTTAGAGGATCACTTGTGTAAAATCTAAAGAAATTATGCTGAATTTTACCTGTTGCGTTGATTTTAGACCAGCGTTCGTGGGGTTTTGCGTCCTCTTCGTTTTTTATAGTGATATTCAAAGCGACCAGTCACTAAACAACTGTGGTGATGCTGTTGACAAGTGTACTATTCTTAGCTGAATGTGGGCTGAGAGAAACACGAAAACCAGGTAGCCTCACTGTAGTTTTGATCACTTTATTCCGGTTTAGCAGAATTCATATGCAACGAACAGTTCAGTGAATTTACAACCGACAGCTTCCGAAATCGTGACTTTACTCGAGCGTTTTCTCCTGCGCAGATTAAAGCAGGAGGAAAAGTACAAAGATTGTCACCCGTTGATTGCGGAGTAACGCAGACAAATATGTCCCTTACGTAAGGACCCAACTCGCCTTCATTACTGTCCTGCCCAAATCAGCCCAACTCACAAGATGCACCTGTGAAAAAANCCATATTTCTCGTCCTCTAGCGCGAGACTGTGACCAGTTCGTGATTTGCGCGATGGCCATGATTGCATGTTGTTCCATATACTTATCGGCAACATCCCCAGCACTTTCTCTCTCGTTCTCTGACAAACATGAGCATACTTTCGGGTGCTATTCACCCATCTCGCGGTGATTCGATGCGGGAAACCTCATGAAGAAGGAAAATGCTGGCACAAAGTCCAAAGTCCTACACGTTTAATTAGCCTGGAGTTCTCGGTCCTTTCAGAGGCAAATAGCTTTTTGCAAAATGGTGAGAGTAGATGTTAGTGGATGGGGAAATGGGTCGTGTAAATAACCAGATTTCCTACTGTGAAGACGTAAAAAGTAAACCATTTACTTATTTCAGAACAATTTGTTTAATCGATTTGAATCGTCACCTCTCGAACGTTACTGAGCATTTTTAACGCGAATTTTTATACCTATTCTTAATTTTATACTGAAGAAAGTTGGAGGAGTGGCAACTCAACACCTCAGTTTTTGCTTTTTAGTTACTGGAGGGCAGTGTGGTTCTCCTAGTCTACATTCTGAACAGGATATCCGACAAAGATATTTGACTAAGCCCACGCGAGTACGGATGATGTCACCAGTTGGTAGCTGAAATCTTTTCTTTTAGTTACATAGAATGAATAAAAACAGTCACTCAGATTCATGGACAGCCTTAGAGGATCACTTATGTAAAATCTAAAGAAATTATGCTAAATTTTATCTGTTAATGATCATGGACCATTTTTGCGTTGATTTTAGACCAGCGTTCGTAGGGTTTTGCGTCCTCTTAGTTTTTTATAGTGATATTCAAAGTGAGTAGTCACTAAACAACTGTTGTGATGCTGTTGGCCAGTGTAATATTCTTGGTTGAATGTGGGCTGAGACAAACACAAAAACCAGATGGCCTCAATGTAACTTTGAACACTTTATTCCGGTTTAGCAGAATTCATATGCGACGAACAGTTCAGTTAAATTACAACCGACAGCCTTCGAAATCGTGACTTCACTCGAGCGTTTTCTTCTGCGCAGATTAAAGCAGGAGGAAAAAATACAAAGATTGCCACCCGTTGATTGCTTTGACCAACGGAATGAGCGGAGTAATGCAGACAAATATGTCCCTTATGTGATGACCCAACTCGCCTTCATTACTGTCCTGTCCAAATCAGCCCAACTCACAAGATGCACCTGTGAAAAAATACTAAAGAAAGATTGGTTTGGCGACTCCAGATTGCTTTTTGTCATAAAGGAATGAATCTTCTTCCGTATTATGAGCCACCGTTAATGGTGAAAGCTTCCAGTAAGCCAGCCAAAACTCCGTTGGAAACACAACAGCCGTGGTACAATTTACTGGCTATTTTACCTGACGCTTTGGCCTCATTCGGTTCTATTTGCCTACAGAGATCCAAGACACGAANGAATGAATCTTCTTCCGTATTATGAGCCATCGTTAATGGTGAAAGCTTCCAGTAAGCCAGCCAAAATTCCGTTGGAAACATAACAGCTGTGGTGCAATTTACTGGCTATTTTACCTGACGCTTTGGCCTCATTCGGTTCTATTTGCCTACAGAGATCCAAGACACGAAAACTCGCAGTCAGTTTGTAGCTGCAAACATCTAACACAATTTACTCGATCTATGCAGCAGGATGATTTGACTGTTGGAGCCTTAACCGCATCGCCTGTCTGTCGCCAGAAAAGATGTTACAATATGGCTTCGGTCAAGGAGAACAAAATATTCGAAGAGAGCCAACAGTTTTGTAGTTATCCGTTATCAGGTTCATTACACAATTCAAAATATGGTTATAAAAACTGGAATCAAAGCCCAAATGAGCAAGGAAACAGTATTCTTGGGATGGGGAGAAATTTGTAGCACCCAATTATAAATCGTGGGCTAATCAATTTCTTTCGCGCACCACTGGCGGTCTTTATTGTCTTTACGACTTGTGTATAGCCCTATTGTGGACAGAAAATATAGTTTTCGTATCCATGTTTTTTAGCCTGGCTTTCGTGCGGAATGTAAGCAGCCCCTGAAAACTACTAGCTGTTGCTCTGTTCATTTGCAAATCCATCGCCGAGCGCGGTGAACAAGCAAACATTACTAGGATTTGTTCGGTTCCAAACTAAAATACCTACGAGTATCAGTTTGAATGCATCGAATGATGTTTCTTACGGAGTGGAGATCAGACGCTAACAGTAAACTGTGCTTGAAGCCTGGTTCTAGCTCCAAATTTCCTTCCCCCGTCAAACCAAAACCAACCAATCAGCTTGTAGTATTTCGGCATGTGCGAAAGTGAACACACAGAAGGTCAGAACCATGAGTGTTTGCTGTGAGGACGGATGAAAAACTCACGGCTGATTGGCTACCACAAACCGAATAGATCCTGAATAAATCCTTTGTCCCTTACTCGAAATCTCCACATACGATTACAGTTTCGCAGATGGACAAAAACAAATTTCCTTTAGACGAACTCAGTGAATCTGCGTCCGTTTCAAGTGATCAAGTGAACCATTTTATACAACAGTCAGATGAACCAGTTCGTCCTTCACCACTCGAAGCCATGGCCCAGCGTTTTGGAGAAGTTGTGAAAGGATTTCAGAAGACCCCAGCCTCTGACTTACAGCTATTTTCATTCGGTCAACAGAAACCGTCCGCATCAAATCTATTCACAAGACCGTCCAATCAACAGGATGTCGCATCCAAACATCCATTCATCTTCACGCACCCACCCTTGAATTTTTTACAGTCGGAATTCTCCAAAACATGGTGCCTGACGGAAAAGACTGCCGCTAATGATTGTGTTACCACTACCAAACTGATGAATAATTTCTATACTACCCAGGAGTCTTCAACCATTCATATTAACACGTTTGTGCCACCTAACAGGTCTGTAGGTTATTCACTTCATGATACGCCTCCATCCAACCTCAGTTTCCTTAAACCCACTGAATGTCGAGATGCTTACAAGGCAGATACAAAGTCACAGATCATATTCGGGGATGTCAATGTAAATCCGAGGGGGTCGAACACCGAATCTAGTTCATCCTCCCCGGTCACCTGTTCGCCCGTGTCTCTAACGCATCCGAAGCACGAGGAAAATCACAAAAACACATTTCACGGTCCAGGGCCGCATGCCGTATTCTCAACTTCGAATATCCCAATCCCTACATATGAAGAAGATCACATGTCATATGACTGTTTGGACGAACAACACAAGTTCAATTCACGGATTAACTTTAACGCTACCCTTTGCGGATACTCCTGCGCTGCTTGTGTATTTCCCAGGACCAGTTCGGGTTTGTTCACAACAGCGAATCTTTCCGCCTATGATGGCCAAACGCAAAGTTTTCTTGAGCAGTCCCACAGAGGTGAGCCATCTAATGTGCATGCGGTCGACCTGTCAGATGTCTCCACCAAACCACCATTCTCATACATTACTTTGATTGTCTCAGCCATGAGCTCCAAACCGTCTAAACAAATCACACTGAGTGAAATCTATGCCTGGATTATGTCGACATTCGCCTACTACCGGAAAAACACGCGCAGGTAAGTCTGCCCACCTTCCTACCTATAGTAGACATGAAAGGTGACACATTCGAGGGGCTCGACTGATCTCCGACGGCAAAGTTGTGGTAGAAGACAAACACCGTGAATATTCACCAGTGCTGTCGACCTAGTGGACTGACTTAGTTTTCTAAGGGCATTGCAAGTTATGGTCTGAAAATGGCCAAAATGAGGTAAAGGCGCTCTATTGCCGGGAGGCACCCACAATGTTTAGTCCCACTTGCTGCGACGATCTGTGCCAGATAAGTTAAAAGTAGGATGGTTTTTGAAGAGTGAAGTCGGAATCTCCGGAGGAATTTTAAAAATTGTAGGAAATACCTCTATTCAGAGATCTAGTAATATACACCAATCTGAATTTACGAAACTTGGTAATATGTACGATTTTTTTGTATAGCTAGTTCTCTGAGTATCCAGACAGAACAGCGTGGCCAAAAAAATTTCACCAAAGGCTTTCGAAATAGTTGACTATAGAGGAAAACGCGAGGATATGGGCGAGGGTTCCGGTCAGCTTTTTAGCTTTGAGTGAATCACAGGCTTCTCTAAAGACAGAAACTAAAATAGGTAGACAGAGAAAACTCAGAGTAGTCTATAAGTTGACGCGTTTGAAAACCAGCAGGTGATCTTGTAAGCCACGTTCAGCGTTTACAACAGATATCTTAATGGTCTCCAGCCGCACCCCAACTATTATCTGGTCTTGTGAAGTTCCCGTATTAGCAAAGACGTCCTATGTTGCTAAGCCACTAACGGTTACGCTGTTTCACTATTTTCTAATTAATGTATCCAACACATACGCACAGAAAGACACTGATCTCAAAGCTGTTGAGACGTGGATGTCCAACGAAAGAACTGGTGTCCATTCTCATGAAGGAAACTACTCACAAGGTTGCTGACGACTCTTCGACAGCCCACGACCGGTTTCGCCTTGGGGCTCTCAGGTGGGCGCAGTCCCCGAGGTCCCAACAACCTTATGTACTACTTTTCCATTCATCATACGTAGTCAACGAACTTATTGATCAACCGTGACAGTTTAGATATATGGGTTTTTGGATTTCCATTTTGGAAGTGCTGAGCAACATCTTTGCAAAACTAATAGGAAAAGCGAACAAAAGTGCAAAAGGGCCAATTCCACTTCGACGAATGTGCTATTGTACACGCTCATCGGATTACGTTTAGACCAAGTATTTCTAATGCCTTCAAGAATGAGACTACAGAAATTACTTTGAAATCTGGCTGAAAAGTTGCAGGCAAGATTAAAGCGACCAAAGGTTCTCAATTAAATGCTATTCATAGTTGAAAGCTGTGGCCCCGCAAGGATCTCTGGTTCACAAGACACTGAGTGAGTGTAGATTGATGAGGGTACATGTTTTGAACCAAAATAGTTCAGATTTAGACGCGCAATGAGAGACAGTTTGCTTCGTGTAGACCATAACCCCGAGAATGTCTTTGTGTAAATACCGTTGAATGAACTGCGTCGAACAAGTCTTAGGTCACCACACTGTGAGGAATGAAGAAACTCTTCTGGTATAAGCAGACACATAATAACAGGGATTATGGCAATGTTGAGGAATACTGGTAGGTTGTGTGGATATGACTTGCACGTGAAACTCAATTGCTAGGCTCGTTGAACTAGGTAAGAGATTGGCCTCCAGATGATGAGCGAAACACCTTCCATCCTATACTTATAAGGTAGCACTATTCCAGAGAATAATAACGGATTGCTCATGAGAGCCGGTAATAATTAATGGACATTCCTTTGTCCAGAATTCAAGTTTTTCAACATATCATGATCAAAATCTTAAGTTCTATGCGGAAATAAAACATTTCGGAAATGTGATTAGTTCCGCAAAAATGGCTCAAACTTATGAAACATATGGAACATGGTCGCTTGGAATGTAGAACACTGATGTAAACGACCGATTGGTCCTAGTTTTGTCCGCGCTTAGGATGGATCGCATCTACCTCCAGTAAATGTGAAAGCGGACACTACACTTTTCAAACTAATACGATTAAAAGTTAAAATACTTGGGACGGTGTTCTCTCCTTAAGACTTAATAAAAGGAGGACACTTGTATCAGCTAAGCATCTAGTCGCAAATATATGAGTAAGAATGCTGAGGGTGATAGAGTATCTCACCACTAGCCAAAGAACAGTATAAACTCACTTTGAAGTCCGTCCATTTCTAAGTCTGTCTGTCCTCACCAAGGCACCATTATTGTGTTCAATAGAGTTCTCTTTGAAATCTGTGCAGGACTGGGCGTGGATGAAAATCTACCCATTTGGGCTTACAGGAGCCGACACAAGGGCCTACACACACGTGGGCCCTAAACGACAGAATGACAAATCCGTGCACATAGAAGGCCACTGAACATTAGTCAAGCTAGCTGCTCTATATAAAATTTTGCGTTCAGTAGGGAGCGAAAATTAGAGAATAAACGACTTCGGCATATGCAGATGACACTATCAGTATGAGCCACCTGATGCTGGAGTTTCCTCAAAGTAGGGGGAACGCAACAGGAGTATTTTAAATTACTTCATCGAAAAAGTCTTCACAGTCTCCCATACCCGACCCTCACGAGTTCAACGATTTCAGCCTCCTCATTTCAATCGTCTGGTTGGGCTCATGAGCTACGTCTCATGAGTTACAACATAATTTAAGTCACGTCACAAACCTCGGTACGATTCGATTAGTTCCTATTGTAACTAAAAACCGTACACTCGAACGCAGTAACGGCTAGAGTTCACAATTTCCGAATGAAGTCAATTCCAAGAAGTTTTTTACTCGCGTTCCTTGCGTAGCGTATCAAAATGAGTGGCCGTATTTTAATTTTAGAGGGCTGCTTTTCCAGTCCGGAAAGCTGTTGCAATACCACTTGCTTATGTACTGACTTTGTGCTATCTGAAACAGAAACGAATGGCGAGTTCTAAGAATATGTTAGCCCTGTTCTCATCCCACATGTAGTTTTAACATGAAGAATCAACTTCAAGCAGATTTTTAATTAATTGCCTCGGGCTAAGATTTTCATTCTGCTTTCAGCTTAGGCAAAATTAGTTCCACAATAACCGATCACAGCGACAGGTGGTCTGAACCACTTCTCACAGTCAGCTGCACCTTGCAAGTTTTTAGGACAACACCACTGTTTAGCTGGTGCCTATACTAAGGTTTGGCTAAATAACTAAACAAATAGGTGAAAGCATTCGAGTTATTTCTATGGTAGAACTCCGCCAAAGTACGAATTATTCTCATTGAAGAAGTCACAGGAGGAGAGCGACCGAAAGCTCTTTCTTCTGCAAGTTGGTCTCAGCCGAAACTTGTCATTCCACAGGATGTCAATGGTGATAGATTAGAAATCCTGTGAGGCCGTTCTCCAAGGACGCTGAAAAGAATTCCAAAGTCCCCTTCACCTGATATATGTGCGCCCTTCGAGTAGAGTGATGCTTTTGCGGACGTTACGTCCAGCAGTTTTTGCTGTCTTCCATCATTAGTTCTTTAGCTGTAACCAATTTGCTGTTTTATCGAACGCGCTTGTGGTCGACACATCCGGATGGCCTTTCTAACGAATGACAGTTGAAGCAATATTACTCAAATTAATGTTAGGTCTTGAGACCGTCGATCAAATCAAAGACAAGTGTTTTTGGTGTGGTTGATCGGAAAATTACTTGTCACTGGAGTATAAGAAAATCCATGACATGACTTTTGTTAGAGGAGGAAGCCAACTCCGGAAGACAGTGAGTGTGCTGGTGAGAATTACTAGTGTCTGCGGAACAGGTAATCGTGAATACCAGAAGGTCGGTTTCATTTTTTGAGTTCACTCCGCTTTGTCGGAGTTGCTTGGTAAATTACAAAGGAATAGTGGAATCTTCGGATCACTAAGGGTGGTGTACTCCAGATACGAACTAATAAAATGTATCTTCCTCTTTCAATGACAGTTTTTATTAGTTCGTTTTTCAGAGTGAAGTTGCCAAGGTTTAATCACCCGTAAGTGGGTTCAGAGTGACGAACTATTATATGCTTCCGCTTTGGATGAAGAATAGCCTCAAACTCTTATTGCGCGAAACTATAGTGTCGGTTTCGCAGGTCTATGTCGATGTCACCCCTGGAGTTTTCTTATCCAATCAGACAAACTGTCCGGCTACCCTTGGAGACGAATTTTATGGCAAAAGTTTTGTGCATCGTTCCAATTCATCCCTAGGTGATTTAAATATAATTTGTTCTGGGAGTTGGCATTCCAATCTGGTAGCAATATCTTTGTGTACTAGCGAAAAAAGATGCATCAAACCGTTGTCGGAATGCGTATTGTCTTGCAGACGCGTAGTTCAGCGACCAAACTAATCATCTCTAGTAAGACACTAAGTGAAGAACCGGCGTATTTACTCGTGGATTGTAGGTTTTGGTGCGAAAAATCCAGCGATCAAGTCGCAAGCTATCAGCCAGTAGACTTCGTTCCACATGACTGACTCTGCTTGTGCTGTGCAGCCACTAGCAAATGTTATTTAGCCCATCAGTATTTCATTCGGCAGTTTTTGAGAACACTGGTTGGGTGCAAATTGTCGTCAACAAGAACACAAGCCATAGTTCCTACAGACAACACTACTCATAAGTTTACCGAGCAATCTTTCACTGCCCACGACCGGCTTTGCCCTTTTTGGGGATCATCTGGTAGGTGCAGTCAAATTTATGTTCTACTTAAAAGAAAACTGTAAGCAATTCGCGAACTGAACCCTTTTGCAAACAGTTTGGTTTTGTTGGTAGACTCAAACGACTCCCAGCTGAATCTCTTGTTTGTGATATTCTTCAACTGAATGTGCTACATATTTAGAGTTCAAGCAAAATATAAGGTTGAAGGGACCGTGGGGATTACCACCACCTGGTGAGCTCCAAGAAGGGTAAAGCCAGTCCTGAGCTGTTGAGGGACTTTCAGGAAACTTGTAAGTAATTTTCCTCGGTGAAATATGCTGCGTTGTGTCGGACATCGTGCAAAAAACATGATTCAACATGCAGTCATTTGCAAACTAATTTGGTTTTGCGAGAGACTCACCTGGAGCCCAGCTGAATATCTCATTTGTGGTCTTTCCAGGCAACTGAATGTGCTGCACCAGGCCTCCTCATGTTTCAGTCGCTACGATATTCGAGATATCACGATACATGTATATACGTAATGCACTGCGCAACGATAAAGTAAAGTAAGATTTCAATGGGCGGGAGCTATTTCCTCAAACCTAATGTTTCTTACGGGAAGGAGGTCCCCTGTTGTGGAGAATAATCATGGTTAATCGAACGCATCACTTAGTAAGAATTGGTCAAACTGATAAATCCGAGACACCGAGTTGCCTGAAAAGATAGTGTGTTTTCAAAGACAGGTTCCAATTTTATTCGCCTTACCTGAGATTGAGTCATAAGACCTCTTTAAAGATGGCAATAGTTCGCTCTGTCCCGCAAAGGTACATTTTCTATGCTCACGCTTAATTCAACTAAGATAACCAGATGTGTCACACACCAATCGATACTGTTGTTTTCGTACAAAGCCTCACTTTTTTCTCTTAATAGAATTCTGCTTAATACAAAGACGGCCAGTGCTCAGGGTAACTCGAGGTTACCTGCGTCTCTCCAGCATACCTACACCAGTTTCTTAGACGGCAATACCATGTATAAACTGTCCAAGACAGAAGTTCCGGTTCAAAGCAGTTGAGGTCATTGACCTGGTTTCCGCAAGTACGCTCGGTATTTCGCACGACACGGCCCATTATAACTTTATTCGAGGCTCTGATGTCAGTCTGGCACTTTTTCTCACGAGAAGGCTGGAAATCGTCAAGTCAAAATTAGGAGTACGAATAACCGTATACTCTATGAGATTTGGGGTCAGTAAAGTCAAGGTGCAGCATGTACTTCAAACTCAAGAGTTTCTGGTATTAGGACTGACTTAAACACAACGAAAAGACGTGTTTGAGACACGTCTGAAGGCGTCCCAGTCACAACCTGGAGAAAGAGCAGTACAATTTGCCGATCGAAGTTAGCGAGCAGAATTTCATATCAGCATGTGACTGTGGCAAAATTTTGGCAAAAGTTTCTTCTATGAATTGGAGTTCTGATAGAAACCATCGCTGAATCCGTGACATTGTGCAAACACGGCGTAAATAAAGATGTTTATTACTCTGAACGGATGTGATTTTGTTTCAAAGCAACCCTCAAGAGCGTGGCTGGTGATAGGCTTGCACCGGAATAAAGAATCCGAGAAAGTGACTGGTGATGATAGCATACTATTCTACTGGGGGAAATTCACCGCTGCACATCGTAGGGAGAAGCAATTGCCAAGGAATTTCTGTAGCCCCATAATAGATTATACGGACCTGACTCCAGGGAGTTTCGAACATGCGACCTCCCGGTGGGTGGTTTGAATACCAACCGTTCGGCCACAAACGGTTGATTAGCAGTGTGATTAACTCGCACTTAGGATATCCGCTTCACCGGATTTTCTGTTTGTGACGGATATTACGAAAATATAATTTCTACTTCAGACAGCTGTGCTACGTACACAGAAAGAGACAAATTCATCCTATAGGTAATTGTCATTTTTATAACCTTTTGTTCTGAATAAATCATTGAAACCCATTCCGCTTTTTACTTCTGCGGTTTCAGCCGCTAGGCTCTCTTCTGGTAGCGCCCTTCCCCCTTTCTGAGTATATATACATTGACACTAATTTGTGTATGTCTACGTACACTGTAAAACTGGGTAATTTTGGTTCATTTTCGTTTCCACCTAACACCGTCTCTTATAGCCAAGAAAATTTACATCCGTAGCACTGGTGTAGCTTCAATCAACTCGGCTTTATGTGTTTTTTTGATACCTTATTCGTGTTTCACATAGAAATGCAAGAGATGGTGAAAATATTGGGTGTGCTGAATTCCATTGTATCTTCGTATAGATGGCAAAATTCCATACGCCATGCACTGTCTTTCAACGACTGCTTCATCAAAGTTCCTCGTCCATCAGGAGAGGCAGGAAAGGGATCCTATTGGACGGTTCATCCTCGTGCAGTTGATATGTTTGAAAACGGGTCATCAATGAGACGAAATCGCAAATTTGTTGACGAGAATCGGGTGCGTGCTAATCGAGTATACCGAAGAACGCGGGCAAGCAAGAAACCGAATTTATCGCCACAAGACGATTGGTACCATCCGGATGAGTATACTAAGAACCAGTTGCATCAGCCAGGTATCGATGTTATCCAGAAGGACGTAAAACCGGCTCAAACTCCAATGACAGACAGTATCTGCCTAAAGGACAGCGATCCTGATATGTCCACTAGAGCTGAATTTCGGTGAGTTTTCTGAGAACTAAGGGTTTTCCGCTAAGTTGTATTCGGAGGACATGCTACCATCTCTCTGGTGGTTTAAGGTACAGAATGTCCGTTGAGGTATATGTAAAACTCCGTAGTTTTTTTAACAGCCGAGGTTTCAGACTCACCACTGTAACAATTGTAAACAGGTATTAGTGTAATGAAGTTATCTGCTTCAAAATTGGACAAACGTTCTGGGAACAAAGAATTGCAGTCGCCCGCAAAAAAATCTTCATTCCCTAAACGAAGGTAATATCTCTCGTGCCCATGTGTGTTGGCCTGGACATTATATATTTCGAACCACCGGCCTCCCACCCTCTGCAAAGAACGGATCGTGCCTTTGTGACTTAGCTTCTAGCTCCCACCTTAGAAGGAGGGAACAGAAGGAGCGGTTCCAAGTATTATTTGGCCAACCACTCAAAAAAAGGAATTCATTCTTGAGATAGCTAGTGTTCTGATACATGGAAACACATATCACCTGCTAAATAGCATTGGAATTTTTGAACTGTGCGAAACTTTTGTTAGATTCTAGGTCGATTTCTCAACATACCGCATCCTGATGGTACGAAACCTTCTGTTGGAGAGATCTTTTGAAATGATTATATTTCCTCAAACAAATCCTTCTCAAAGGAGAGTTTCCTACATTGAAATTGCTGGTGTCTGTGGAGGTGAAATTCATAACTTTAGAGGACCTACCTTCTCTGAAAGTCAAAGCTTCCCTAGATTCTTTGGAATAGTCAGGATTTGTTGCAGTAAAAAGTCTAGAAGGCAAGTGTTACTTTGGAACTGAGAGAATCCTTTGAGTGCAAGTGATTCTCATGACACTCATAACACAATTATTCGCGGATTAAGTCCGGTTCATTTTGGCACTTTTAAACAAAATATCACAATCTGTACTAGGCAGTGGTGAGCTATCTTTGGATTTCCGCATTGAAATGCCAAACAAATAATGCGTTTACGTAACTCGAGCAGCCCTGGTACATTGAAATGGATCTGCGTCAGACGGCGAAATTCCCTGAGCACCCAGTCAGGTTTGCTTCACAACATTCCTAGTTCAAAGATCAATAGAATACTGGTGATCAGATAGACATAATGAAATTATCCAAGTCTTTTTGACAATGCGATTATGTAGAGACGTGTTAACCCTGTTCATCCATCTTGCCTCCTCTTGGGTCAAATCCGAGGACAGTATTTTTATTGTGGTGAACATTTCAAAAAAGGTTACAACATACATTTATTTAAACGGGCTTCCGTGACGGAAGGCGTTTTGAACACAATTCGTATTGGTGAAAACTTGTGAACTTGCAGACGGTTTCTCTACTATTCAGATCGATTTAGAACCATCAGAAGTTAACAATACCACAAAATTATAAAGTGTTCCACTGCCGAGAAAGAGCAAATTAGCAAAATGGGTTTTTGAAGACACGAGTGACACCGCGAAGGAAATAGAAGGTGGGGACGATAACGACTAGGAGGCTGGTAACGTAGATAATAACAGCAATTTTAGTGATGACGTTGAAGATGACTGACGAGAATGTCGTAAAACATGAGCTCGCATGCTCAGGAGCACTCATTTTGGGAACGCTGCAATCGTTCGAATATGTGCGGAAAATTTATTATACTGTTTTTGTAACTAATCAATTATGTCTGTTCACTTAAAGCATTCGTAAGTCAAGAGCAACTAAATCGAACATTGTTTGATTACCCGTACACAGGTAGGATATGTTCATCTGACGATAGAAGCATGCAGACAAAACTTTTGATTACACTAACTGTTTCTGAAGACTAATAGCTGTAGCACATTTACGGGCACTAGCTTTCATTCACGCTTGTCTTTGTTCTCTGAGATTGTTTGCTAAGGCTATTCGTTCCCAAGTAGAGTAATAATTGATACATTGATAAATTTGTCGGTTATGAAGGTGCTTTTGAAGTGAAAAGTTAAAATAATGCATACTTTGATTTGTGTATTCCACAAAAGTCTAGCATTCGACACATTAGACACATTAGTGTGTGTGATCAATAAGGTTCGTCCTGCACCAAGAACGACCCTTAACTGAGACCATTCCGACCAATTCTCATAGGCCAATTTTTCACAAGACTGATGTACTTGATCTGGGACATCTCACATATTGCTAATGCAAACAGTTCGTTCGCCATATACAGAGGGATTATTGTGTTCAAGTTATTACGTTCACCTACGGATTCAGCATTGTCTATATTATCAAACAGTTTGAATCAGTAGATCTCAGTTCGCCTCCAACAAATAATGGGTGGTGGATCATTCTGGTTCAGAAGAACACTAACAAACGTAGAAACACCAGGTTCCGCAATTTCGAGGAAATATATCAACATAGGCGACAACAGTGATGGTGATTCTACGGTCTGACTTCGCTCTTTGCTACGGTACGAAGCAGCGCGCAGTGACCCCATCCCTGAATCTCATTCAACGGTTCATGGAAAGTTGTGCTGTCGTACTGGGAAAAGTCTGTCAGATCGCAAAGCAATAAGAATATTGTTTCGTGTGTTCCTTGATATACCAACATCTGATCGTTATTTCCCACAATTTGTCGTTGTGGGGAGTGCACTTAATAAGCCGAAATCGAAAGTTTCACGATTATGAAGTATTACTTTGACCTTAAAACACGTATCAAAATAGTGTTGAAGAGGAGGAAAGTGAACTGAATTGTAACCGCACAGGGATGTTAATTGCTATTTAAGACATACACTTACTAGATTTGGCCCTTTTTTAAAGGTTTTACCTTTAATTTTCCCCAAACATGGTATTGAAACCATTTTGGAAACGAGGTAATTCCAAGACTCCAGCTGGGAAATTTTTTGGACTTTTTTAATTCCCAGGAAGGTCCCGGGTAATTCTTATGTAATCCAGTCACCTTATTCTGTTGAATTATTACGTCAAATCAAACGATATGAAGAAATCTCTGTTTTTTGTCCTCAAACCCATCAGGTTTTGTAGAGATCAGTGGTGGATGTCGACGAATGTTGTCGATCCATTTCCTCGGAAGCAGTACGTATCTCCCTCAAATTCGAACGTACATGCTCCTTTCAACCAATGGCCTTTGTCCGATTATGAAGGGCGACCTACGCAAAAGAGGGAATTTTGGCACGATGTACCTCCAGCAGATAAAAACGTGAACGAAATTCACTCGACTCAAGGAAGCGGAGATAGTTCTATTCCCACAGTGTATGACCATTCCTTTGTTTCGAAACAACTACTGGGAGTCTCCACCGTCTGGAATGCAGTCGAACCTGATAGAAGCATGTGATCTCCTGTTATTACAACTATCTGAAGAAATTTTACATTGCTCATTTTGCTGCACAACTCAACTCAGGGCTTGCCAATTCAGCTTCCTTACCAAAATAGCTGCGACTCCCATGCATTTGCATGCAGCTTCGCTTCGAAGTTGCAAAGTAAATCACAGCATACTGCAAAAAATAAAGACTTCGGTTGTAAAATGTGTACTCGTTTACGTTGTTATCCGTGTTGGAACCAATTCTTCTTCCCCAGGTGGCCTGAGGCCATGGCTGGTTCTAAATTATTTTCCACCAGCTAACCGACAAGGTATACTTGGGTAGCTTCATCATAAGTAGTTCATTTTAGTTTCCCCAACCAGAAATTTTAGGGGGCGAAGAAAGGATAATTAGTAAACAGTTCAGTGCACGACGTCATTGCAGGTTTGTTGATCCATGACAATATTTCTGCTACAGTGATGAGCCAGACATTCGCCGCCGTCACTTCTCAAAGGGGTCAATATGTTAGACGGCACTTTTTTAAGCATTCCTTTTGACAGAGGGAGTTAAAATGACCTGGGCTGCAGGACTGTCTCAACAAATCTATGGACAGCATGTTCTGACAAGGTATCGAACTTGAGCAGGATTCAAGGGAATTTGTTGAAGACCTCATAATTATTTATCAAAATAAGAGAGAGCAAAGGGCAGCGAAAAAGTAAAAGTTTATCGAAAAAACTGAGGTTAACTAAATGATGGCATCCATGCAACAGACCAGTTTTCATTGACCCACATTTTTCGGGAAGTGCTTCATATTGTTCTATTGCTTTTAAAGAGGTTTGTCACAATCAAAATCGTCACTGTAAAGGGGGTGTTGCTTTCGCATACATTGCTGGTAAAGAATGAAGGCAAATCGGATCAAACTGCATGATTATTGTAGCAGATACAATTAGATTTGAGTGAGATAGAACCTAGATTTGTCAGGTTGCTGCAACCCATGAGTCTACCGGATATTCTGGTCCGTCCGTGTTTGGGACTTGCTTCCTGTTCCCTTGACACATCTCTGTATTCAGCGATACTAGTTAACCTATGTAACAGAAGTGAACGTAAGGAGCTGTGGGCAGAAATTTTATTCACATTTATTCTTAACGCCCTTCAATTGTATTGACACAATTCATCTGAATGGACCGGAGAAACACTGGGCTTGATTTCTGTTCTCATTTCGAGCTCGTCTGTCTTGTAGACCCTTGGTCATTTCAGGTTGTGAATCCCGGACGTGTTTACTACCTAGATTGCGTGATACCTATTTCGGTAAGCTCTAGTTAAAAGCAAATTCTGGGCTAGTGCCACCTAAGTTTGGTGCGAATTAATCAGAATCACTGCGACGGGACAATATTGGGACCATCCAATCGAGATAGAGACGAAAGTGTAATTTTAGGTTAACAAATTTCATAGGTCCTCCTATTGATATCATCGTTGCTCAACGGGAGAGATGTCAAGCTTTGTTCATTGCAAAGCTGGTGCAAAATATGATAGACCCGTTCGCCTTCTCTACTAACGCAAGCGTGGAATATACTTTAGGCAATGAAGAAATTCAAGAGTAATGGAGGTGAATAAAATCGCTTTTGCTATAAAGGGCCGTTAGATTGATGTGACAAGCAATGTCGACTGCTCCTAATTTGGTTTACAGGACGGTTGGCTCCTTCCGTTAATGTCGCTACCTGAGTCGGTGTCTGGATGGGACAGATCATGCTGCAAACAGTGGTTTCTGAGAGGAGTTAAACCGCAAGTAAAGCTATGAGTAGTAACAATAATGCCATACGAAAAAACTTTCACCATGGAAATGCACAGTTGATTTTTGGCATACTGAGTTAATTGGACCCGGAATCCAAGTGTTTAAAACTTGGACCACATCTGTACACTTCAACGTGTTTTTTATTCAAATGTATGTTGGATCGCCACTGAAAGCCACTGTCTTTTCCAATATCAGCTGTTCCGATGAAATATGGGTATGGTCAGCATATATGGTCTCAGGTAGTATGTGAAAAAGTATCTCTCCACCTTCTAATCATTCACTTTCGGATACACCTGCATTTCTCTCGCTTGGTCGACCTTAGAACACATCATTATCGGTTAGTTGTTTTAGGTCGTTATAGGTTTCTCATGGATAGTCTAGTTGGATTAATGTAAACGTGTCTCAAAGTACCTGCTAAGTTAATACGCCTAAGGAATCGTACCTTATTTACCTGTTCTTGTCACAGACTAATTTCATACATCACCGAATTTATTATAGCTTTACTTGTCACTTGAGAGACAGAGGGGCTATTTAGTTACCCATAGATGAATTAACTAGATCCAAGTTGCCGCAAAAAATTTCATTCGTCATCTCTAACCGAACGCTATTTACAAGGATACTGAAAAATTTTTTCAGTTGATTGCTTGAAACTCACTAATCAGGTGCATTCCCCGAGGTTCTATCAGTACTATCTCTCGTTTGTACGTCTGTTATGATCCATAACGAATTTTGATGGGATAAAGGAGTATATTTGGAAAACAAGGGACTGCAGATTCCAGTATGTCTTTGTCCAGCATCTGTTGCATGCAGGTTTAGACCTTAAAAGTAAATGACCTCGAACCACACACACACCTGACACACTGATGTGGTTCGGGGCAGATTTGGCAGCGTATGACAAACAACGCCTTGTTTAAAAACAACTGAACAAAGGACCACAAATGAGAATCAGGGAAATGCCGTTTAGAGTTTTTGGAGTCGTGGTCAGCGGGAACGTGGGTCTTCAGAGAAATCGACAAGATTTCTTATAAGTGAGTGTGTCTGTCAAGGCCCAGAAAATCCATGAATAAAGTTGTTCATGTCAGCGCCCTGGTCGTTTGGCTGTTTGTGCTTTTCTGTTTGTATGTTGGTTGCATTAACTTGAGCGTGTTGTTGTTATTTGTCCAGCTGTCCCAGGTGCACTGAGTGAGTTGGTCGAGAAGAGCGTGCCCATCACCGCATACATAGTGAGCCCTTGAAGAACACTTAGGTTTTCGCTGCCAATTGGTCTAATACAAAAAACTTCTATCTATGGAGGGTTGACCAATAAGTGAAAATGAATACAGGTTTCTCTAAATTCTAGGAAATCGAATGGTAAGAAAGTAGGCAGTATTGTTCGTCAGTGGCGTATGCGAGTTGTGCTTCACTCCTTTGCTAAAAGCCGGCCCGCTATTGAAATGAAGCCTGGACGCCGCTCGATACCCATCTGCAAAGCTGTACAGAAACGACTTCTCATAATTAAATACCTATAATTTAATACAAGTTCCAATATTTTTGTTTTGCGCAAACAAAGCAACCATGCTTTCATATAGAGCGCTCGATTTCTCAACGAACTAGAGCGGCAAGACGACAGTTTGCGCACTACTGAATGCAATCGAAATTTAGAGGGAATGGTTTTGAATGAATTCATCTGAACTGAATGGCGTCTTCGTTTATCCGAATGAATTTTAGAGGTTCTGAGGGAGCAGGGTCGCTTGATTACCGTACACATAAAGACAGCTGTGAATGAAAACCGAGCCAGGGATAGCCACACTTTCGTTTCAATTTCCAAAACGGACCCATATTGCGTGACCCAAAGTTCATGTGTGTTTAGCTCCTTGGACTGTGACACTAGTCCTTTTTCCCCTTGTTCTAGTGTTGATCACAGGAATGGGGGAGAGAAGTTGGCAATACTCATTGTTATTTGGACAGTGAAATATCAGAAACTCAAATGATCAACAAAGCAAATCTGGTGGCAGCGGTTCCAATCCATCCAGCCCAAAAAGATGACCATGCTAAGGTGGCAACTAGAACTCATGCACCGAGTACTTCTGATTATTTACCACCCAACATCAGGTCTATGAAAGCATACAGCTCATATTTTTGCAACCGATCTAAATACACTGGCACAAGGTTACCCTCACTGCGAACAAATAATCTTGGCTGATGAATCTCGGAGTGAATAAGTTTTGACGACTTTGTCCACTCAACCCAACAAGGAAGGGAATGGGCATTTCTTTTAGCGACAAACGAAAACAAAAGTTAACCGGTAGGGTCCTTCCGAACATACGATACCTCTGTTGAGGTTCCCATCAAGGTACTATAAATGACGCGTAGGTTCGGTGATCTCGAAAATCGAAAGCAAAAATTGGGTTTGATAGTCTATTTACACAAAGGTAAGTTAAGTTACGTTACAAGACAAAGTTTTCCACGTTCGTGGCTTCAGCAAGTGCACTAGTCTTTCAGTGACCGGCACAGTGCAACGTCAAGGTCCGCACAACACAACACGGTGAGAGGAATCTTGGTTTATTAATGTGGTTTGCGATCCCTTTCGAGGACAGTCTCGTGATTCTGACTGGTGGCGCGATCACACGAAACTCACGACAGAGCAAATCAGGACAGGCTCAGAACAAGGGGTGCGAACACCTATGGGTAAGTAGGCCAGCTGTGCCCATTCACACATACACATGCTAGTACATTACTGGACGGGACGGACTTTGTAGCGAAGTGGATGACGGGTACAGAAGAACAGGACATGGAGTAAGCAAATCAGTGTGGGGAATTATTATGAGGTCAAGTTAGATTCTGTAACCTCCAAAAATAACCCACTGCTACAAGCTAAAAGAGGGATATAGTTTGGTATGAAAGAGAGAAGAGAGGCCTTTGTTTTACGTAATACATGCTTACTTGTTGTTTTTTTTTAACAGAAAACACATCGTATAAGTTTGCCTTTAAGTTTTCGACAGTCCACGACCAGTTTCACCCTTATTGGAGTTCATAAGGTAGATGCAGTCTCCAAGGTTCCATCAGCAGCATGTGGTGCTTAAAGAACCAATTGTGCGCAATCAGCGAAATACAGTCATTTGGAAACTCCGTCACTGGGATACTCCAGTAGGCAGTGCCATAAACGAGAAATTCACTTGAAATTTGGTTTCAGTCGGTCGCTGCTATCAACCCAGCGAATTTATGGGTATTGTTTTGCCAATAACAAAAGTTATACGGTCTTCAAAAGCCAGGAGTTCTCACTGAAGATGTAATTCAGAGCTGGGTAAAACCAGTCAAAATTTTAGTCGAACATTTGTCCCCGAATAGATAGTTCTGCATGCATTTCACTTTGAGCCTCATGTGCAGCCGTCTGGACACGCATCAGCCAGCGTAAACTGGAGGGACTGTGTTTACGATGTGGACGCGTGGGTGGCAGTAGTAGGACAATCATTATGCCTAAATTCGTTCACGTTACTGTAAGTGAAGTGAACATTTAATGTATACACAGGGTGAACAAACCACTCATAAAACGTAACTAAATCAGACCTCTCAGCCATACCCCTGTCTGTCAATGTACCCAAGTGTTTGTTGTGTTCTCAGCATGCTAACACATTTCAAAAATGCCAAACTTCCTGAAAACAGAACTAAACAAATGGCTGGAACATTGATTAAAAATTTGCGATAAATGTGTACCATAGCTGCAATATTCTGATGGTTACCCATGGTGCCGGGTGAATGAGCTGGTTCACCAACTGTCTCGCACATTTAGCTGAGTCCACAATTTGCGTTCGGAAATTCTGGTATGTTATATATTCC
This sequence comes from Opisthorchis viverrini, assembly GCF_000715545.1. Classification (NCBI taxonomy): domain Eukaryota; kingdom Metazoa; phylum Platyhelminthes; class Trematoda; order Opisthorchiida; family Opisthorchiidae; genus Opisthorchis; species Opisthorchis viverrini. The sequence goes on along the minus strand of NW_008751898.1, from coordinate 565,327 downwards.
CAAGCATAGAAAATCTTGTCAAACTATGAATTTAATAGAGTATATTTTGATGCGCACCACTGACAGAGTAAAATCATGGTAGGCATAGATAATTGTTTGGCGGGATAGATTACGTGGCTCTAGGAAAAACCGATCTCCCGAATGTGTCCAGCCAAAGTATCTTAGATCAATGAATGGTTCGTTGAGATGCTTCCTGAGTATCCGTTTTGCTTCGTGCAGCAAAATACATCCGGAATCCTGCTTCTCAGTAGTTTGGAATCTCTGCGAAATTTATGATTCCTTTGATTAGCCTTATCGCATTTCGATTCTGTTGCTTACACAGTGTGGGATGCGAGTAAAAGTGATCTAACGAGGAACAACCTATTTGGTTTTTTTATATCAGATGACAAAATTAGGCTATGCAGACCAGAGGTTTCAGCGGTTTTTGTCGCACTGTGGCCAAAATATCGTCATGTGAGGCTCAAATGAGAGTAGAAATCCTGGATCACCATTTATGTTCATAAGAAACCTGCAAGTAACTGCCAAAGATCCTCAGAATACAAACAGTTCCTGAGATTCGAACACCACTGGTCTAATTCAAGCTCGTGTTGATTAATGCTTTGCAACCAGTGCATTCAGACTACAGTCTCTGGACCGAGAGAGTTGCACTTAGATACACTTAAAAATCCACAACCTTCGAACATTTTTCCAATATTAGTTAGTCGAGGGTTTGTGTCGGCCAAGCAACTTGCTTGTGGTACGATAGCGTCGTCTGAACGGACTTCCTTTCCGGAACAAGCAACTCACGGTTGCGAATTCGAAATCTTAGTAGCTATGACTGGAAACAACAACGCGACAGTACAATTTAATGACACTCTAAAAGCAAAATATCTAATCCGAAATTCAATTACTCTAGCTTTACTGCATGATGACTGATGGGCTTTTCGAGATATTCAGTGATGTATCGGAGTGAATAAGTTTTGACGACTTTGTCCACTCAACCCAACAAGGAAGGGAATGGGCATTTCTTTTAGCGACAAACGAAAACAAAAGTTAACCGGACATACAATACCTCTGTTGAGGTTCCCATCAAGGTATCATAAATGACGCGTAGGTTCGATGATCTCGAAAATCGAAAGCAAAAATTGGGTAGGGTCCTTCCGAACATACGATACCTCTGTTGAGGTTCCCATCAAGGTACTATAAATGACGCGTAGGTTCGGTGATCTCGAAAATCGAAAGCAAAAATTGGGTTTTACAGTTTATTTACACAAAGGTAAGTTAAGTTACAAGACAAACCTCAGTTTTCCACGTTCGTGGCTTCAGCAAGTGCACTAGTCTTTCAGTGACCGGCACAGTGCAACGTCAAGGTCCGCACAACAAGCAGCGGTGAGAGGAATCTTGGTTTATTAATGTGGTTTGCGATCCCTTTCGAGGACAGTCTCGTGATTCTGACTGGTGGCGCGATCACACGAAACTCACGACAGAGCAAATCAGGACAGGCTCAGAACAAGGGGTGCGAACACCTATGGGTAAGTAGGCCAGCTGTGCCCATTCACACATACACATGCTAGTACATTACTGGACGGGACGGACTTTGTAGCGAAGTGGATGACGGGTACAGAAGAACAGGACATGGAGTAAGCAAATCAGTGTGGGGAATTATTATGAGGTCAAGTTAGATTCTGTAACCTCCAAAAATAACCCACTGCTACAAGCTAAAAGAGGGATATAGTTTGGTATGAAAGAGAGAAGAGAGGCCTTTGTTTTACGTAATACATGCTTACTTGTTGTTTTTTTTTAACAGAAAACACATCGTATAAGTTTGCCTTTAAGTTTTCGACAGTCCACGACCAGTTTCACCCTTATTGGAGTTCATAAGGTATGGGGAATTAGAGGTCAAGTTAGATTCTGTAACCTCCAAAAATAACCCACTGCTACAAGCTAAAAGAGGGATATAGTTTGGTATGAAAGAGAGAAGAGAGGCCTTTGTTTTACGTAATACATGCTTACTTGTTGTTTTTTTTTAACAGAAAACACATCGTATAAGTTTGCCTTTAAGTTTTCGACAGTCCACGACCAGTTTCACCCTTATTGGAGTTCATAAGGTAGATGCAGTCTCCAAGGTTCCATCAGCAGCATGTGGTGCTTAAAGAACCAATTGTGCGCAATCAGCGAAATACAGTCATTTGGAAACTCCGTCACTGGGATACTCCAGTAGGCAGTGCCATAAACGAGAAATTCACTTGAAATTTGGTTTCAGTCGGTCGCTGCTATCAACCCAGCGAATTTATGGGTATTGTTTTGCCAATAACAAAAGTTATACGGTCTTCAAAAGCCAGGAGTTCTCACTGAAGATGTAATTCAGAGCTGGGTAAAACCAGTCAAAATTTTAGTCGAACATTTGTCCCCGAATAGATAGTTCTGCATGCATTTCACTTTGAGCCTCATGTGCAGCCGTCTGGACACGCATCAGCCAGCGTAAACTGGAGGGACTGTGTTTACGATGTGGACGCGTGGGTGGCAGTAGTAGGACAATCATTATGCCTAAATTCGTTCACGTTACTGTAAGTGAAGTGAACATTTAATGTATACACAGGGTGAACAAACCACTCATAAAACGTAACTAAATCAGACCTCTCAGCCATACCCCTGTCTGTCAATGTACCCAAGTGTTTGTTGTGTTCTCAGCATGCTAACACATTTCAAAAATGCCAAACTTCCTGAAAACAGAACTAAACAAATGGCTGGAACATTGATTAAAAATTTGCGATAAATGTGTACCATAGCTGCAATATTCTGATGGTTACCCATGGTGCCGGGTGAATGAGCTGGTTCACCAACTGTCTCGCACATTTAGCTGAGTCCACAATTTGCGTTCGGAAATTCTGGTATGTTATATATTCCCAAGCATAGAAAATCTTGTCAAACTATGAATTTAATAGAGTATATTTTGATGCGCACCACTGACAGAGTAAAATCATGGTAGGCATAGATAATTGTTTGGCGGGATAGATTACGTGGCTCTAGGAAAAACCGATCTCCCGAATGTGTCCAGCCAAAGTATCTTAGATCAATGAATGGTTCGTTGAGATGCTTCCTGAGTATCCGTTTTGCTTCGTGCAGCAAAATACATCCGGAATCCTGCTTCTCAGTAGTTTGGAATCTCTGCGAAATTTATGATTCCTTTGATTAGCCTTATCACATTTCGATTCTGTTGCTTACACAGTGTGGGATGCGAGTAAAAGTGATCTAACGAGGAACAACCTATTTGGTTTTTTTATATCAGATGACAAAATTAGGCTATGCAGACCAGAGGTTTCAGCGGTTTTTGTCGCACTGTGGCCAAAATATCGTCATGTGAGGCTCAAATGAGAGTAGAAATCCTGGATCACCATTTATGTTCATAAGAAACCTGCAAGTAACTGCCAAAGATCCTCAGAATACAAACAGTTCCTGAGATTCGAACACCACTGGTCTAATTCAAGCTCGTGTTGATTAATGCTTTGCAACCAGTGCATTCAGACTACAGTCTCTGGACCGAGAGAGTTGCACTTAGATACACTTAAAAATCCACAACCTTCGAACATTTTTCCAATATTAGTTAGTCGAGGGTTTGTGTCGGCCAAGCAACTTGCTTGTGGTACGATAGCGTCGTCTGAACGGACTTCCTTTCCGGAACAAGCAACTCACGGTTGCGAATTCGAAATCTTAGTAGCTATGACTGGAAACAACAACGCGACAGTACAATTTAATGACACTCTAAAAGCAAAATATCTAATCCGAAATTCAATTACTCTAGCTTTACTGCATGATGACTGATGGGCTTTTCGAGATATTCAGTGATGTAGGTTGGAAAATGGATTTGTCACATTCATATACTCTGGATCTATGAATCACGGGCTTTCAAAGCTTTGTTGAAGCACCCGACCGAAATGCATTTTATTATCTATAAACCATTGTTCCGGTACTTTAAGAATTTTACCACCCAAATGGATTCGCAAGAAAACCACAAAACGGGAGCACTTATAGCCCATGCATATTGCCACCTTATAAGAAATAACGATGGCTTTTAGGAAACTTGTCTCGCGAAATTTGTCTCTAACGATGCATCATCTCAGACGCTAGTTCCAGTCTTCACTGTATGATCCCACTTTGTGGAGCTTCGTATGCTGTTGCTGAGGCTAATAAGGAGGTGATGCCATGTCAACAAGTGCTTGCCGATGCTGCGCTGCTTAGGGCCCCAGTCGCTTGGACCTTTCAAGCCTTCATTTTCACCTCATCGGTTTTGTGGGACTGTTGTCTTCTAGGGAGGGGGAGGGGTGGATCGTAGCAGAAGCCATGCAGGCAAACACACTCATCTCTTCGTGATCCAGGCTAGGAATAGCCATGTAACAGTGTATAACTAATCCAATATCTTTAATGAATCTGGATGAGATGAACCAAGTACTCGATACAGTAGATATGTATAATCAGCTTGCGTACACCACTGTGCAAAAGATACCTGAAAGGAGGAGTTTAAAAAGAGCCTGGCCTAGTGTTTTTCGGAGAACACGCTTTTCTCAACTGAGGGCATTTCTCAGAGAGAACACTTACGTCTGGGAGAATTTAAGGGAGATAATAGCACACAAGTGAAGTTAGATATTTACTCAGGCCTTAGCCTAGTGCATTAAATCAAGTACCATAGGCTACCTATCCGCGAATTGTCAGGCGTGTCCATGGTTTATTAATTTGTAGTTCAGACACCATTTCTGGTTCGAGATCATTCAAGATGCTGCCTTAAAATGTCTCACAGATTGTTTAAATGCAATGGATTTCTCATAAGGATGACTGCTGAGAATAAGCTAGTAACTGAAAGGAATTAGGCGTCCTTTTCGAAGAGTCATTTCTCCCAGGGAGGAGATCTGTGGAGTTTTTTTTTTAGGGGAGGAGATTGTGGAGTTTTTTTTTTAGAGACTGCTTATGCGCGAAAACGATTAAGTGGGCTATTTGCGGTAAATTCTCATTGAATACCACCAAGTATGAGAATGATTTGTCTTATTTTTGGTGGATCCTCACCTGTTTGTATGTTTGTTAAGTAAGAAACAACTGGTTGCGCTTCTATATTGTGGCGACGCCATGAAATCCTGGAATGTGGTGGCCACTCGTAGTAGCTCAGGAGAATGGAATCGATATACTTTATTGACGCCTTTTTCATTGTTGTATGAAACCAAGCTAATGGGATCCATCTCACCAGCTAGCACTGTGCGTCGTCTGATCTCCTTCGATCGTTGAACTATTGTTTAGAATTGGAAAACAGTTGTGGTAGTTGTCAAGTTAAATGCCGTTTGAAAGGAATTTTGTTTTAAAACAATTTTCATGATCTTCCTAATCTAGTCAGTTATATATCGCGTCACATGATTTTCACAATGACAATAGTTGGTTACTGATTAGAGCAATTAGTTAGCCTGCTACAAAAGCGAAGCAGGCAATTTAGCAATATACATGCATAATAAATCAATGTTGTCAAGTTACCATGGTGGCATAACGGGACAAATCGACTGTTATAATTGATAGTATCTGAGTGGGGATGGATCCATGTGGCTGAGAGAACTACGCATAATTTGAAGTAGAAGTAAATGGTCAAAAGTTTATAGATGGTATTGTGATCGGATATCCCAAATTGAGTTTTACTGTAGCGTTTTGAGTGATGTGAATGCACGAGTGCGCACGCCTTCTAGTTCACAACGGGAGTTACCCTAATTTTGTGCACTTTAGGCTGTTTGGTGCTTCGTTTTGAAAGTCAATAAGCCAGCTCATCCTTGCCCAAGTACTCGTCTCATTCTGTGCAGATCACCATTCAAGTAAAGCAATCCAGCAATGAAACAATTTTGTGCCATTTGTCTGAAAATCCGTTTTCGATAGGTCACGTGAAGTCACTCTCCGGAAGTGGGTTGGTAACATTGGCCAGCCTCTTCGCAGGAGGGCAAACGCGGAAATGTAAACAATCAAATTTGATGGCGAGTTTCCAAAAATAAATATTTGGAAATTGAAATGCATCATGCCAGATCCATCATCGCCCACGAGGATGGTATGTCGTTGTTATGAAACAGCGTTTAACTTATACCCACATACTACTGTATTAGTGGACAGCAACACATCAGTAGAAATCAGTGGCGTACGACTAATGCATAAGCATTGGGATGCAATAGTAAACACTTGAGAAAGGGAAGCCTAGAGTAGCGTATGTTGTTTGCAACTCTAAACAACGCATAAATGGGCACATTTATACGTCATTTAAGCTCGTACGCATAACGAAACTGCTGAAGCTAGAGACTCAATAAAGTCCTCGTGGTCAGTAGGACATTGATATTTGTTCGCGAAGTATGCAGCCCACAGGATTATTCAAATTTCTTTTGCGAGCATTTTCAATGAAATCTTTTTTGTTTCCCCATAATGAAATTTTTAACTTAAGGATTGATTTTCTCAGATCCTGAGGACTAAGACCACTTGGTGGGCACTGAACATGGTGAAACCAACAGTGGGCTGTTTGCGGATTTTGAGAAAACGTTTAGTTGATTGTATTTCAGCATGCAATTTTATTTCGTAACCCGGAGCTAGAGATGTATGTCTTTGCGTGTTGTCGATTGATATGCTGGTACTATTGACATGTGCAATAATTTAGTGGTTTCCACTATCAAGCGCTTTTGAAGACTGCACTCCGAGCGAATAAAGACGAAAATAAAACACAGCAGTTGTTTGATACGGTGCGATTACTTTGCATCATAATAATTGAAATGGGTTGATGCACATCCATGGGAATAGTCTGAGTTGATCACAAACAAGTGACTGATGGCAATACTGATCAGAAGATGATTTCAGGGAGAGAGCTGAATACGAGGAACGAACGAAACTACAGCACTGCCTGTACATCCTAATTACATTCAAAACGGCCTGATACGGCAGTCACAAACGAGTTCTTTTAACCCCTTACTGCATTGTATCTACCTTCCCTCCATGTATACTGAAAGTAATACAATAAAAGGTTAGATTTGGCGCATTATGGGGATGTAGAAAACAGTTCTAAAACCCCGAGAGGATATTCTGTAATAGGTAGCTGGCAAATATTACTTTTCCGGAATTTTATTAAACACACTCCATGGAGCCGTTCTTCTGTAACAAAAGTAATAATAAAGAATTATGTTACTACAGACTGACAATTAGGGTCGGTAATATTTTTTGAATGCTTATGAGAATGACAGCGCAGACATTTTCTTTTAGATACTCCTTTAGATACATCTGCCTCACATCTATCGCGGTTGCCTTCTCCTTATTTTGGCCCGAACATTTGGCACATAAAGATAGTTGTTCGAAGTCCCCCACGATTGAGTGACTCTCTTGAGTATCGAGTTACCACCAACTAAGTTCGCAGATTTGTGTCTAACTGCATAACTCATCATACATACACCTTATGCAAGAATCACGATCGATTTTCAATGAAAGTTGGAAATTTTTTCGTATTCCCTACCTAGTAAGGCTCTACCCTACGAGGAAATAGCTTCGTAATATCCGTGATTATCACCACTATGAATGTAGCCATTCTGGGTAGAAGTGTCGAAAAGGACTCACTTCACGAACTACACATTCTAGCTTGTGAACGTCCAGCCGTTGGGTGCTGTTTATCCATTATTTCTGCCTCCGTTTACTCGGAATTTTTACTCGTCTAAAGTGAAGGCTCAGGATCTCCTATTGTTTTGTTACTGCGAAATGGCAGTCCAGAAATATTTTGGTGATGTTTTCCGTTAGCTGTTAGTTAACCTGAATTTTCAGGTTTGAAGGAAATCCAAAAAGGGGGATACTTTTATGGAAATGAGACATTCTTCCATGTTGGACAGACGACGGTAACTAGTGACTAATCAGTGAATGCCAGTTTAATCTGTAGAACTTCATGCCACGTTTACTTTAAACAGCTTGGCCCAAATTATTGATCATACCAAGTCAGATTTTGTGACAGTGTGGGTGGGTGTCTCAAGACAGTATGGGAGCATTGCTTATGAAGTCAGTCGCTGAAACTCACAGCCGTCTAGTACATGTGGGTTACTGAGGAACGATATGACCATTACGATATTCCATCCTGGAGAGTGAGACAGTCATCTCACAAACCACCAACCGTTGCCCGTAATCCATGTGGCTGATTGTATTCACAATCGGAATGCAATGAAAAAAAACTTCATGCCACAAAATTTCCTTCCATCTGACCGCACACTCTTGATTTCTCCTCGAATTGTGCCGAAACGTTCGTACGCCAGTTGACAGGCTCCGCGAGCAGATCAACGGCAGTCTGAATAACAACTAGACAATTTTTATATTACAAAGAACGCCCTTTATCCATAGGTTTTCGTCACTAGAGTGGGAGCATTCTATTTGAACATCAAATTAAAGTGCGAGTTAATCACACTGCTGCTGGGCAGGTCGTGACCGAACGGTTAAGCCCAAACGACTAGCCGGGATGCCGTGGATTCGAAACTCCCAGGAGTTCCGTGAGGGGCGCAGTGTTGGCGATTCTAAATTAGGAAGAAACAACTGTATAGTGCTTCTCAGCTTTCCAGCGTAGATTGTCTCCACTTACAGGATGAAATCTCAACCGGAAGCAAGCTGTGCTTGTGCGAAAGTAAGACAGAGGCATTTTTGAGGACAGTTGTCCTAAAGCGTGGATAGGTGAGTGAACTAAATAAATAGACCATACACTGTGGATCAAACTTTTGTTCTAGGAACACTTTTGTCTGCTGGAATAACAAGTAAATGACAAGAACCTGTTGGCAATTTTCCTCTATGATGTAGCTGACACAAACTACCACAAAATTTAGCAATCTGCGGACGTATGTCATGCGTAGCAGATGCCGCTGCAAAGTGTTCCAAATGATACCACGCACAAAAACCATAGACTTTCCGGTTTTCATGAACGGCGTCTACAGGGTACATCAACCGAGACGCATCACCTACCTACCCCTCGTATTTCCGTTCTTGAAAGCTCTATTATCTGTCGATTTGTGAAGAGGCTGGCAAAGGCATCTTCCGATTACACACCACTCAGTCTAACAGCTTGCCATATCGAATCCCTAGTGCGTAAGTCCTTGATACTATCTGTCAAGGTTCATAGCACTGGCCGTTCAACCCACATATCGAGGTGGACATGTTTTCCAAGAGCACTCAGTCCGAGGTTATACATCTCTATTCCATTTCAAGTTCTGTGATGAGCTAAGCTATGTTACACCGCTCACTTGCACAGTCAAGAGACTAATGAAGGTGATCGGTTGAAAAATAGCACGTCGATACAACTCATAAGTTTACAAATGAGATTTAATCACAAGGAACTTCAGCTGAGTTGAGACCACAAAGGTTTTAGTCCATGAATCGGATTACACCTGAATAAGAAGTACTTCTCTTGGATGGACGTGCTACGCGTGATACAAGAAACTGTTTGACAGTCCCAATCTTTGTTCGCATTTGCACTCTCATAATTATCAACAGTTCCTTCTTGTAATTTTGAGGACACCTTCGCAACTTTCTTCCAGTTCTTGGAATGGGTGCACTGTCATTCCAGTGAAATCATACTCTAGTGTGTTACGACGTTCCAAAAGCTTTCCGTTGAACTACTTCAGTTCAGCAAAATATGACACAGTGTTAGAATATATCAACAACAGTTCGACAAATAAGTTATTTTGCGTCGCTCATTCTTCAAGTCAGTTCCAGTGTGGGTAATACTACGTTGCAATAGTAACAGGACTCGACCTATGCCAACCAAGCCCCGCAAAGACACGTCAAACTTCGTATTCAACATTCGAAGTAAGTGCCTGATTCAATGGAATCGTCATAAATAGTTTGGGCAACGGGAATTCGATGAAATATTGTCATCTTAATACCAAATTATAACTAATCTGAGTGGTAGCGATATTTTGTAATCGGGCGACGACTTGTTGAACTACCTTTTGTTGTTTTTAAGGGCCGTTCAAGACAAAAGTCCCACCAGGTGTTTCCGACACACGTTCATCAAGCCTTGTCATAGCAAACTATACTATGTGTTCAGCTAGTTAACGATTGGCTTTAATTAGTTATATCTAAAAATCAGGTACTCTTAATTGGGCTACACGATTTGGTGCATCTTTTTCAGACTGATTTTCCTAAAAAGTTACT
>NW_008751898.1:550097-555146 GCF_000715545.1 Opisthorchis viverrini | reverse complement strand
GCTGATAACTACCAACAACATCGAAGTATGCCGATGTAGCGGTGTCACGCGAAGCTCAGCAAGCTTACTTTGTGCTCAGCTGCTACCGCCTGGTATATACCACACCGCTATCGTCGGGCGGTTGAATTCATCACAGCCGCTGAGTGAATCCAGCTGTCAAGATTCTAGTCGCTCTGCTGATGAACACACGGAAAAGTGTACGCTTCTCTTTCGGAATGCTCATACTTTGGAGAGCGTGAGTGTATGCATGTCTCCACGGCGTCGTTCCCCCCTTCATGCCAGCTGAACGGTGAACCATGAGGAATGCTTATAAAGTGGGTGTGTTGGCGTCTGAATAAGACTCCAGTATGAGAGCTCTGCCGGAATAAAGTGACCTATGGCGTCCACCGAGTCGTGTGTATCCATATCCTGATGTGCGCATGTGTGTCGAAGTCTTTATGTGATTTTACCCGCTGGCTGGGGTGGGTTTACCTGAGCTGAGAATGGCCTGGTTGGCTGTCAACAGCCGCTTGAGACTGAACGAAACATCGTGGGAAATACTGGGGGAGGGATAGCACTGCGAATACGGATTGAGGGTGAACGTGGAGTAATTTCGACCATGCACCTGGACCGGTGCACTCACTTAGCTAACGGCTTTCAAAGGTCGCGAGAGGACAGCTAGCGTGCGCTTTGCCAACGAACGATTTTCCGCGCATACCCTCCCTCTCCCTCTCTGAAGAATCGGAAGAATGGACTACTCAGAAGGAACATTAACAAGAATGCTGCCAATAATAACAAATTCCGAAGTAGCATCAACGTGCGTTGCTTGGTACATAGTGTGTACCAACTGAATCTGCACAAAAGAAGCGGTAGATTCCATGATTGCGGATACCGAAAGCCGTCCAGATGCTGTCGGAAATTTTACCCATCCGCGTAGGCAGACACGAAAATCAAACCGCTTCAATTCGTCCCGTCAGATAAACAACTCAATATACTTGGTCGGGGATGCTAAAGTCAAACCATCTGAAACAAAATTCGTCACATTACCTACACGGGTATTTGCGAAATGATTCGTTAACAATAAGAAGCTCTTGTCCGAAAAAAATTACTGGGCATCCCTCACTGCTTGCACGGCGTTCATAACAGCCAAAGAGTACACTATGGTACGGAACAGAAATTAATCTAAAGGCCAACTTTGGAAAAGATAAGTCTGCCATCGGAGTCGTTTTGCTTCATTCTTGGGAAATATGACCGAGTTGTCTCTGAAGCCCCTAAGATATTGGATAAACTTTCTCAGAGTACTTACTGAATGAAAGTGACTATCGCTGGTGCTACGGCATCACTTGACACAATCCAACAACGGCGACTCCGATTGTTTGGGTACACTGCTCGCAACGAACAAACAGATATCGATGGAGCTGTTCCCGCACCTAAATTACTCTATTAATGGCGTTATCGTCGAGGTCGACACTGCTGAAGCCGATGCTGAGTGTCTCAGTTTACAGGCCATCTGTGGCCCACGCCTCTGGAACCACCAGTGGACTGAAGTATGCGAGGCCCATGCAGCTGACTGCCTCGTATGGGCGGCAGCGATGTAAGTTGAACGAGAAGCCTCGCCTAGGGGTGGCCGAGTTAAATGAAGTAAAGGAAATAAGTTAAATTCGTTCTCACTTAATGCTCAGGATTTTTCTGATATATTTTGGCATGTAAAATATCTGTCTCATCATTTTGTAATTAGTTGAAAAATTAACGCCCTTAATACAAAACTGAACAATTGGGATAAAAATGGTCTAACAAAATTAGCACATTTTGAAGCGTTCCGATCCTATTGGGTACAAATTTAGCATGCATATCAGAGTAGATGTCCATCTACATTAGCCATGCTATATTCGTCACACGAAATATCCACCATTTCTTGATCAGTTTGATCAGGTCACCAGTGATGCGTCTTTGGATCTCAGCCAGACATGATGTATACATAGACGGGCTAGCCGTAGCTCTTGACCATCTGCATAAGTACAGTGAAATTGGTCGAAGTACGGTACGATACAATCAGGTAGCACTCAAACTGCCTCTTATCCCAAGTCTTCACTCAAGTGATAGTTCAACTAAAACAAAAAATGGGTGTACAAGAATTTATCAACAGCTACCTAGTTGATATGTCGAGACCATTTGTCAGCATAAATGCTTACAGACAAGAAATGTTCATTCCAATGCTTACTTATACTCTTGCTCTGTATGACATATCGTGCCTGTCAACTAAGCGGCGCCATGGACAAGTTTTCCAGGTTGTCTGAATGCAGGTTGACCAAATGGCCGTGCACTGACAACCGCTGACCGTTTTATTAGCGAATGTTAGGATATTTTGTTCTAAACACTGATGAAATTGGGTTGAGGTCACGGGAGAAACTACCAAACTTTCGTCCATTGCATGTACGATGCCCCGTAGTGATGATGGGTTGCCCAGGTTGACAATTGACCTGGTCTCCAACTGGCTTGCAAACGTATGTTCACCAAATAAGGAGGCATTGTCAGTGTACGTTTCTGTGCCAGGTGGGTTGTGTGGCAAAAATTCCTTGCAACAACGGTGAACAGCTTGCACTAAGTGGTTTTTGCACTGTCTAACGAGCCATTCAATCTTCGCTTTCCGCTGGTATTTTAGAAGCTCAATCCTGACGATTCTAAGCGGACCTTGGACAGTTGTATTTGTCGGATTTTGGACTGGTTGGACATTCTTAAATGAAAGGTAATATTCTCGAGTCTTATTAGTAAGTCACCGTCACTTCACAATTTGTAATTTGGTCTGGTTCGATTCAGTTCTATTCTATCCTATTATATACTTTGATGTTTTCCGAGCTATCCGTTTCCGGGTGTCCCGGACATGGTCACTCACCAGACTTACATTTAACACAGTTTCCCGTTTTTTCCCTTAGAAATATATCGTAAAGTTTCCATTTCCAACAACAACAACAACTAACTAGCCACAAAAGTGGAGTTCATTGGTGGAAATGCTTGTACATATTTCGAATCGAAGGGCGTGCGCGTTGCGTCACAGACAGAACGGAATGTTCCTGGAGGCTCTGGAAAACCGAGTGTTTGTCGTTTTGTTCACCAAAAATGAATGAACTTGGTGAGTGATATGCGAAACTCAAAATAGCAGTAACCGAATGGCCTCGAAATGATCAGTAAATTGGTCCCCAGGGGTTGAGTACCTGTTAATTTATTTCGCGAGGGATGGGTAGGAGATCGGAAGTTCTGCCTGCAGTATAACGCCATAAGTTGACGGTTTAATGCGGGAGCGGTTCGACTATATGACAAGAGTGACGATGTATTGTCTGTCAAGTTGCCTCTTCTCTTTTGGCAAATTTAAGACACATTGAACCCAGTCATAGGAAATATGTCAATTTTAGGCCCCTATGAAGGAATATGACAGATACTGTTGTCTCTGAAGTGAAGCAATGTGGCTTCCTGATACTGAGTTAAGGGAATTACAAGTACAAGGCGGAAAAATGTGCCCATAGCTCAAACATCTGTGTGTTGAATTCAGCAAAATGGGTCCGAAGATTGGGAGCTTATCGGAGAAACATCCGGTGTAATACACTCCACATGAGCTACTTGACGAAATCCGCCATTAGTAGCACAACAGCCTCTCACAGGGGCTTGACAGTGTTTTAGCTTCTCTAGTAGGATTCGCCGACGGGTGGAAAGTAAGCACTGTCTATTGCAGACACAATATACTTAAGACCCATCGTCCCTGAAACAATATTTCGCGACATTATCCTCAGAAAATCACATCCAGGAATACTTGATCCCCGAAACAGTCCACCACGAGTATTATGGCGTCTCATCACACCCTGAAATACATCACGCCTAATTCACCAAGCACCGACGTGATTTAATGGTTCACTGTGTTGTCCGAAACTCTGACTTTCGAACAACAAAAGCAGCCAGAGCTTAACGTTACACAAGCGTTGACCTATGACAGTGCCCGCACAGCAACGGAGAACCAATAAATTCGAGTGCACGTTTTTTGCGCGATTCTTTGTATTCGGTGAGTAGTAAGTGATTTTGAGAGTTCAACTGAGATTTCAGTACAGAAGCAACTTCGACCTATGATGGAAAACAAAACCTGTGAGTTAGCAGGGCGCATCTTAAGAGTTGCTGGGAATGTGTGAAAACGCGACTGGCTGCCGGCAGTTGCGCACCTCTGATCAATGTTCGCCCAGAGATCATTGGATAAATTAATCACAATTTGATAAATCATTTATAGAAGCTTACAAGAACAACTCGTCTTACTTTGTTTCAAAACGCAAACATTCAGACTCTTAGAGAAATTTGGACGTCAGTATCGGGTGCATATGAAGTGGCGAGGATAAATTCCGGGATTGTAATGGACGGAACCCTCAGAAATTAATATCTGTGCCAGAAGAGCGACGGTCTATCCCACCAGACTCAGTGTACGACAAAAGGATGAAGCGTAAGCCGAAAAGTCTACAAAAATACCGTGAACACTTTTAGGATAAACGAGCAAAGGAAACGGACAAGGCAGTTGTACTCTTTTGTCAGTCATGAGCTGTGAGTACCCCCAGCAGACGTCACCAACTACATGACAACTAGGTGACAACCCGAATCGATGGTTTGGGATACTTGCTCATATAGTACCCTATTCCTTCCAATTGTAAACTCGTCACAAAACTGACCGGGCTACTCTAAGGAACTCTGATTTCAAGATCAACTCCATACAGCAGAATTTTTAACTATCAACTGTATTCGCGTCTTATTTTCTGATCATATCATTTCACTCCTGAATACCCATCTGAGCAACGGCGGGCGGTGATTGATTACAAACACGGATCGACGCAGAAAATGGTGGTGGAACACAATAAAATCGGGTCACAATCAGCAGCAGGATCAACTCGGCGAGAAGACAGTGCGACCAGTCGTCCGATTACGCAATCCACATAATGCTACTCGATAATTACTGGTGATTAGTCAACGAATGAATACCCCTCAAAGGGCCTGTGTGACTCATGGGAGTCTTTTTCTTTGCATAGACAATCCATCATCATC
>NW_008751898.1:530861-544554 GCF_000715545.1 Opisthorchis viverrini | reverse complement strand
AAGGTCCAGTCTCTTCGTGACAATCCAGTCTAAAAAAGGTGAGATTTTGAAATCCCAAAATATCCCACTGAAAACTGCTAGCACATCCTCAAGAAAATCCTCTTCGTGTCACCTGCACTGTTGAGCCAAGTCAAACAAGTGGACTAAGATAGCATGTAATTCCGACGCTATTCGATCGACGAATAGATGGAAATGGAGAGTACATACACTCAACTACTGATAGTGTCGGAGTAGTTAAAATTTGAAACGGATATTCTCCCAGAAAAGCAAGTGGATATGGCTAGGACTGCGGAACGGGCATATTAGCTGTCCGCTTCCATAAACAAGGGTCTGTATCAAGGAACTACTTATCGAAGTTGAAGCCATGGACGAAGCCGCTGTACACTGTTGAAAAATCTCACTATGAACTAAAAACCAGAACCTACAGGCTTTTCAACAGCCAAATATGCCTACCAAAAATCGGTTGGTACGAGACTTCTGCTGTTGGCGGAAAATACGAGATGCAATTAAAGTTTTGTGACCCCGCACACATTGATATGCGTAATCTCCATGTCGGACAGGGGATAAATTGATATAGTAGTGGTCATAAATCATTAAATGCAAACGACCGATCACGGGCATCTGGTTGTAGTCCCTATTTTTTTACCAGTCTATGAAGAGGTATTTCCAAGTAGCTTGTGCGAACCGTTCAGCCTACGGGGCGAGTCAAACGACCGGCATTTCCCACCGGCTGATCCAACGCTCAGTCAAATGCAACATAATGGAACAGAAGGCATTGTCCGTCGGATATTGTGACTTCTCAGTTAGTAAATATAGATGATAAAAATAAGATAGATACTGAGGCAAACCGTCTGACGTCTGAAGACGTCTGAATCACTATCCCGACCTTATCACGCTCCATTTCCTAAAGTTCGGTTATTTGGACCACTTCAATTACGGTCCCATCGTTTGGCTAGCGACAAAATAAAGTCAACGCGGTGAGGATGCATGGGACAGTAAAGCTATTTTCATCAAGTCCGAAAAACACCATTCAATTTACGTCCCCCCTCTGGTTTATAAGCGCCCAGCGGGTCCAACAGGTAGCATAGTGAAACCTCGTTGTTTCGCTAGAAAAAAAGGTCCACACGAGGTGGAACATGAGATGGAAACATATTTATTAGAAAGAAATGAACAAAGGGAAGTTTGAAGAAGATCCTATTCACACAAGCCTAAGCTGCCAGGAAAACGTTCTGATCCAACTTGACAAAACGCGCCATCGCAGCGCAGATACAGTCCATCTAGAAAAAGTATAGGGAAACAACAAAACGGGATAAACGTGAAAAGCTAGTATAGGAATGTGTTGCGTCGCATTTTACATTCATGGACATGACTTGACACCACACTCCCTGTGATTCAAAAATTCGACGAATTGGAATTCCAATTGCACAATGTATAAATAGAAACATGGAGGTTTGGGGGGAGTCGATGCACCGAATTCCCGTTTGTAGTAGTGCTTTAACAGATGGACTACCCAAGACAAAACACCCGTGCACTCAAACCAAACGGATGACCAATCGCGCATCTGTGGAATCAACAACAACGTAGACTCTATTGTAAGGGATAGGATGTGGGACTATTAATAACCGTTCACTCGCTTTCTGAACAGTGGTCCTGATAGTACATGAAGAAATATTTCGTTTCTGTCACAACTACGTCATTCAACACATTTGCACATCTGCAACTGAGATGTACTAGTCCATCTGTAGAAGGATCATGCAGATACCTGTAAATGGGGGAATGCTTTTCAACACAGCTGGCTACAAAGCAAGGTGATTTAGCACAAACACGTGTTCTAAATGAAAAGAAAGTAATGGCAACTATTGGGAACTCGGTCAACGATGAATTTTCGTGCGTTGTTTCATCCTACACTCCGAACTGATCACCATCCGCTCGTGGTGCCAATACAACACATTCCACGGAATAGTGAACTAGGCATATTTTAGATGGAATTACTAGTTAAGCTAAAACCCAGTAAAGCCTTGACAGTACATGGCGTAACATATCAGCAGTGTTCGTGACACCAACCGCCCAAGGCGACAGCCTGGTAGTTAGTCCAGATCACTTAATAGAGTCTGTTGATTGTACCGTTTTTGCCTGGAACAGGACCTGTCAGTCAGTTTTGGTCACGTGGGGGTTTCAACAAAGATAACATTGCAACGGGGAATATTTCGGGTTGCCAAAATAGCCTGCCAACTGATAACCCATCCTCGATGATCCAGTCAAGAAAAGCGCTTGGGTTGAGGACTGGCGGCATATAAAGTTCCAAATAAGAAACACTGTTGGAGTGAAGTACACTATCACTCCAACCAAAACCAGAGATGGCTACTGAGGATATGTCTGAAACCAGTATGTGAAATGAGTGCTGAAGGCTCTATGATCGAGATCTACTGTTTTCTTATCAATTAAACAACACACTCCAAATCACCCTTTAAAATAATCACCCAGGACTTTTAAGAGCCCCATGTTTTTACAAGGTGAAGCGTTGTCTCAACTGAACAATCACATTCCCTTATGGGATGTACGATCCAGCCAGTTTCGAACAGGAAGTGGCGTACTACGTTTTGCAATAACCCAGAGCAAGTCTACCCTAGCTTATCTGTGCTAATTTCAACTATCAGATGCACGGGGCCAGGCACATCCGCGTTGCAGCGTTTGGCAGGACTGAAAATTCGGGCATGCAAAGTCTAGGTGAGTGGGATTAACGAGTGCGGCCTCTAGTGAGGGAGTTCAACCGATCAGCCTTACGTATCCAACCGGAGGGATCTGAAACGATCAGCTATCCTTCAAATAGAACAGATACGTGTTCGAGAACACACCTCATCCGAGGAAAGTGCGCTTATGCCAAACAGCTGTGTGAAGGGATTTCAAGACACGATTGATGTGCACTCCCTTAGAAATGAGGACAAATTACTCGGGAATGAAGTTCGCGAAGGAACCTAAACCAGCATCAAATCGATGATAGTGTATACCAGCTAAATTCCATCAGAACCAAGAATTAGAAGCATCTACTTTGGTAACGCTAGTAAAACTTTGGTTGATGGCCAAATCATTTGAATTGCGAGAATCCTGGAAGAAACAAAGGCAGCACAAATAAAAAACCTCTTAGCGTGGCCCGGCCACACGAAAAAACGACAAGACTACCGGACACCAAATATTGGGGTTAAATCCAATCACTGACAACGGCGAAAATCGCATATCCAAACCCTGTGATTAAAAAAACTGGAGCTAGAAGCAATAAACGAGAGACATATGAATGTGGCCCGGCCACACGAAAAAACGACAAGACTACCGGACACCAAATATTGGGGTTAAATCCAATCACTGACAACGGCGAAAATCGCATATCCAAACCCTGTGATTAAAAAAACTGGAGCTAGAAGCAATAAACGAGAGATCAGCCATATGAATGGGAACTCCACACTCACCCAGGACTTAGCAACCAAATATAAACTGAGACGATAGTGCGTAACCCGGCGCAACTGTTGTTCAACGGTTCGGTCAAGTTCTGCGTAGCACAAATCCAGAAAGTGCTCGCGTTCTTTTGGCGAGTATTGGGGGGAGGAGGAACAACTGTTGCTCGTAGACAGTTGGGATCGGCGTTGGTAGAACCAGTTCAAATGACCAGCTTTCAGGTAGTCCGGGGCTAACCGAACCATAAGGGCCGGTGGAGCACACGGCAAGTAAGCTAGATTCTAGGAGAGGAAAATCACAGCAGAAACATTGGAATAGCTGTAAAATATGTAAGATATGTCTGGTTCCCTGGAACAACCAGCACAGAAACTGAGCTTCTAGTTGTTGAGTAGTCAAAACATTGAAAACATAGTCCCTCCCGGTTAACATTATTTACCGACGACAGCTGTGACAAACTATTAAACTGGTCAACAAAGAAAAGCGTTCAGCTGTAGCATTCTTTCGGTGCCTAGCTGCCATGCCACCCAAAGGAAGCACGAGGGCTGGGATACTGCCAGGCTGCCCAAGCCTAGACAGGGGAAGTCGAGTGGCGACGGTCGGATTCGAACCACGAACCTTCCGATCAGTAAATTCGCGCTCTAACCACTTGGGCCATGTCGCCCAAAGGGCAACTGGTCAACAGTTGGAGTGAAATCGAGTACTCGAATGAGTAGCTTCCGAGAAGCTAAATTTATTAACGCTTCGTAATGAAACGGATATCTGTTAAAACCTTAAGTTTTCTCCACCAACGAAGTCATATATGATTGTTTTTTGTGTGACCTGTACTGAGCAGCACGCTAAACAAGGTGTAGTGCATCGGAAGAACACTCGTCAACGTGTTAAGTAATGGATGTTAAGTTAATGGAGGGAACACTGGTCCTTATTTCCAGTACCTCATCATAATCGGACATTGCTCAATACGCCAGTTATGAAGAACCATATCCGAATATTTGGCACGACGGATTCGCCGGAAGAACAGGTAGTGCATTCTGCAAAGCAGCTACTTCAGCCTCACTCCAACCAAACGTCGAAGCCTGACAAAAACAAAATCAATGCCTGAAAATAACGCAACCTGACAACTAACGGTACTGAGTAAATGCAACTGCAAGCTTCGGCAATTACGAACCGCGGCACACAGAGATATTAGGCGAACATAGTATGGGTCCCTTACTTCATCATCCTGAGTAAGCTTCAGGTGGCAACTCGTATTCCATTCGCCAGCATCCATACAAGTAGCATAAGTCTCCATGTCATCAATAGCGGGTGGGTCGGGATTTGCCTCGACCCGAATGTGAAATTCACGAATGCGTTGAATCTCGCAAAGAATCCGCGGATTAAGGCGTTCAATTTGATCTGTACTAAATTTATCCAATGGGTCGGATTCCGGATCGTAAGGGATTATGGACCGAGTGAAGAGGAATGCTGGAATAATGAAAAAACGGTAGAAGCACAGAGTTGACACAAAGTGTGCTGGGGTATAAAACGTCCTTGGAATGTCGACCAACATAAAGAGAATCGTCCTAGTTTCGAGGAACTCTTCACATATGGAAAAATGTCGTGACCAAAGCTAAGAAATAAACTTGTTCAACTATTTTCACCGTCTGTCTGCCTGGTTGGGAGCGCCCTCGGTGTGGTTGATCGTGAAACGCAGAATGTTGTGAAGAGTGGCATCTATTTGGAGGGACCATTCTTGGAAGGAATTCGTCACGATGGAGCCGCATAATACAATGGTATGACAAACGGCAAAAGTGACTTGTATGTATTCGATGACCAGATACTAATTGGAGTAGAGCAAAGAATGAATCGTAGCGGACCAATCAAACGGTAGTAAATGGGATAAATAGATAGTGCGAGTCTAGAAAAGACATCCATAGCCACCGAACTACAAAGAGAACCTCCAGGAGTTTACAGAACAGTAATGTTTTAATGAAAATTAGTTGTGGTCCTGAAGTTAACCTCTTCAGTGCGGCTGGGATTAAATGTTTTCTTGTACACATCTGTTTCATTGTAATGATGTATGTACGGACAACAATAATGCATGGGTTAGCAGAAACAATCAGAAAAACACAAAACCTTCCGAAAACATAAAAGGCAACTGACTGCTACGCACATGAAAAGTGACTCTGTAAGGTGAAAACTAGTAGTTGGAATAGGTTGAAAATGAAGACCAACTAAGCATTCTCAAAAAGAACTTACAGGAATTTGAAGCGTCCTGGAGAGAAAAGAGAACGGTGTAGTGAGCTACTGACATTGCCCTTGGGAAAAAGGTAAGAAGACAGCTAAAGTCTCAACCATTCGAAAAATGACTCGCCAATTCAATGTACCCATGAAGCCTCAAACTTAACTAGGTTCTAGTTTTGTCTTGGAAACGAAGTGTACTGTTGTTCCACATGAAAAACTTCCCAGAAGGTTATTCCCAGAAGACTATTGAAATGCTCCATCAGTACAGCATATAACAAACTCGTTTTAGATGCCCAAATGGAGGATTCAGCTCTGGTGAGAAAATGTAGCAATGAAAGTGATATTTACTAGTTCGAATTTACGACACGGTAGTTAGTAGTACTGCTGTCAAACCATTCCACGGAAAAGACCGGCCCTTGAAAGTTGATTCGACTCAAACGACAGCTTGGTTGGTAGTGGGTTGGAAAGCTCCTGGGAGTCTGAATGCGGACTGAAGGCGCTAAAGCCGGCAAACCGCGTGGAAAAGTACGAGGAATTCCGAGATTTATAGAAGGAATCTCGGTGGTATTAGGAAAAACTTGTGTCACATTAGAAATATGCCCCGGATTGCGCTGAGGTGCGAACGAAGCTCTTTCCAGCCTAAAAAGACTAGTAGCACTCGACGGAAACCATTGAAAGGTGAAGTGTTACTCTTCATTTCCCTATGAAACTTAAGTGTAAAGTTGACTCACCGGAAGTGTTTGTAGTTTTTGGTGCTCCAAAAGCTGGCCCGGAGCGGGTGGCTCGCACTGGCCACTGGATGCTTGTGTACCAAGACATATCTTTTTACCCTGCGGCTCGTTAGTTTTGTCGGTTACTTTACCGGATCCTTCAGGACACTGCCAGTTATCTGATTCCTCTTCTTTTTTGTCATTTTCCACTTCTGAAAGCGCCCTTTCGCGCTTTCGACTACATGGCCTAACAGGCAGAAGTTCAGTATCACTCGGCTTATCAGACGGCTCATCTTTCGATGACTTGGATATGTCTTGTGGACAGATATCTTGTGGTAGCAGCAGGCCAAAAGTCTCGCGAAACTGTTTGGTTTCTTGAGAAATCTGTCAAAAAAGATGTCAGAAGAGCAGGTTACTTTCCTATCCTTGTCTTCGTACAAACTTCAACCCCAAAGAACTGATAAAAAAAGTTTTGTCAAAGCCATACGGAATAGGAGCAGATGCACTTCTGATCTCCTGTATCTATCCAGCATGACTGGGGCTCATATATTCAAAAAGGTAGCAAACACTCAAAAGTAAGAAAGGACAGACTAGAACGTGCTTGATCCATCTGCACACAAATAACAATGAAAAGGTTGATGTAACCAACCTACTCGAGTACAACTTCACGGGAGTTAGGGAAACTACAGCATGAGGGATTAAATCCCGAGAAAAATTTCAAAATCCTAGCATACTACCAGTAAACCTACAAAATAAATAATCATACCTTAGGACGAACGGACAAATTTCACGTGTCACAGACGTAAGAATGCGGAGGTTTATGATAGACTGGTCCATACCACGCACACAGACGCTTCCTACGTTCTAATGCACCATTAACTGATACTTACATCTGTAGTCAGTTGTTGGGAGGGACCACATGGCACAGTTGAATGCACAGTGGGATGACAGTAAAAGCTTGTTACGACTCGTTTTAACCTACTGTACTGAACCCATTTAGATGTTGGTACCACCAACGAAGTCGCCGAAATGCTCAGGAAGCTAAAAAGGCAACGGGGAGAAACCTGTGGAAATAAGGAAGCCTTTGTGTCACACTTCAGTGTATCGCTTCTTCGATGCTGAGCTACTGCCCGTAGCAGCACGGACCTTGTGCCACCGATTTTGCTAAAGCTTTCAAATGTATCATGTCACGACACTTGTCTAAGTCACTAGACCACCTAATAACTGAGTCGTGACCGCCAAAGTTGCCGCAAGTTTTATTGATAAGGGATTTATAGCACGAAAGAAAGAAATCGTTCAGCTGTAGCACCCTTTTGGTGCTATGCCACCCGAAGGTTGCACGAGGGCTGGGCTAGTGCCAGGTTGCCCAAGTCTAGATAGGGAAAGTCGAGAGGCAGAGGTCGGGTCCGAACCACGGACCTTCCGGTCAGTAAATTCGCGCTCTAACCACTTGGGCCATCTCGCCAAAGAAGTGGAATAAACAATATCTACACGTATTAGTTGCCGATCGATATCATAATGATATATGGTGCACCCAACAAAGCTAACGGGGCAAAACTATATTTCGAGGCAAACAGGTTCTAAAAAAAATAGAAGGAAACAAGAGACAAGGGAAACAATCAAGAAGCGTAGCTTTTCCTCTCATCATATAAGCAAACATTGGGTTTCGCACAAGCCAAAACCGTTTTAGCATTTACGTTCATGCCACGCTTGCTTGACAGTACTCTTGTTCTGGCATAATTATTCTGACGAGTCAACACCAGAGGAAGGAAGCACTTGATTCAGGTTTCGCCCTTATTAGAGCTCGCCAGTAGTGCAATATCTTGGCCGCACCGAGGTTTGAACTCCGGACATCTGACTTTCGAAGAAAGCGTGATTCCATCACTCCCCAGAGTGGACGAATTAACATGTTTACGCTTGAGCGATTAGGTTGGTTTGCACGGCATCTCGAACAAGGAACCAGTAATTGCCCTGGTTGTGTCGATCGGTTGACCCGCCTGTCAGGACTTCCCGGTCGGGTAGCGCTACAGACGCCGGAAACCTGCTTGCAGCCGTTGATTAGTTGTCGATAGTTGCGGAATTTGTGGTACTCATTTTCACATCACAAGTTTCAACAGTCTTCCTCCTGTCCTGGAAAAATTATTCTACACTAAACTGGACTGAAGTTTCGCTCTTCTTAGAGCTCATCAGTAGTGCATATCCTTGGTCGCGTCGGACATTTAACACCGACAATTTTTGAATAACTGTGGGTAGAAAAAGGTCCACAAATCGAATGTAGAATGTCTTCGACGTTCCAAACACAATTATTCATCCCGTAAGCAATGAGACTGTTCATAGTTGAGAGGAGGTATATTATCCTGACTGACTAGGGCACTTTTTTCGGATACCGAGAGCTCTATATTCAAATCCATTGTCGAAAGCATACATTGCAATGAACATAGTTCAATTTCGCGATTTACCAGAATTCTGAACAAACTATCCAATAGAGTGATTGGTAGAAATCGTTCAGAATGGCTCCAATCTTGAGCTGTACGGTGGCAAAATGGCCATCATTCTGCCCTGAATGCGTTCTGCACGTATTCAACCACGAGCGGCTAAATAAACTAAGAGTGAAGCCTGACCATCGTTAGCTATGTTTTTAGGTTCAGAATTCATGCACAAAGATGCTTCAGCTAAAAAACAGGTAAAGCAGCAGAGTGCAATGGAGGCCCACAGCCTTACTTCAATAATAATAATAATAATAATAATAATAAGGTAGCGAAAAATAAAGTGAAGAACTAGAGTGACACAGCAAACGGTGAGTTCGGCGAACCTCATTTATTGCACGACAAACGCGGCGACCGTAACTGGAGTCTTGTGTGGCTCGCTCGGCGATCTTTTGCAATTCTGTGGCTAACATTTGCAGACTAGTCTGAAAACCACCCAGTCCCATTCCCGACGTCCGAGGCTGGGAACTAAACGGCCCAACACCATGACCAGTTCGTGCAATCTGTCCGTCCGGGATAACGGCGGCAGGTGCTGGTCGCGTCCCACTAGGTTCTGCTGGAAATGTACCGAGTTGAGAGGCCGTCTGCAAACTGGACGCATTTTGGGTAGATGGTGCACCGACATCCGGACTTGTGGAGACAAACAACGCACGGCTGTTTGGGGAAGCTTGGCTGGGATTTCGGGCGAGATGTGCGTCAGACATGCTAGTTGGGCTGCCTGATCCGAGTGGTTGGGAGAGAAGCGTGTTCAGATTGGTAGTTGGAACTCCAGGGATAGAAAAACAAGGAAAAAGAAATTATGAAAACACTAAGTACTGCGTTGTCAACGGAAAGTGTGTGCTTGGGTTGATCTATCGCATTTCCCCGAATTTCTATATACCGTAGCGATCTACGCACAGATTCGAATCCGGCTTCACGTAAAACCACGTAGCTCAACGAATAGTCGAGATTGTGAAAAATCAGAGATGAACCGGAGGGAGTAACAGCTGATAAACAGCAAAGCTTGTTCGAGGGTTGCTACTCCATACAAGACAGGACGGACAGAAAGCTAGGATGTTAGGAAAATGGTGCGAATCGGAGAAAACCGATATCGAAACGCAATCGGGTGAATAGGGAGGTGAAATTCTCTCTAAACCTACACTTGATGTAGAACGAATCTGGAAGACTCGTCAGCTATGTACGCAGGCACTTGAAGAGTAGCTGTCTAAAATGAACAGCACAATGTGATTAGTAACAAGAAATCCAAGCTAAGAAGTTCCGAAGTATAAAAAGAAAAAAATCGTTCAGCTGTAGCACCCTTTCGGTGCCTAACTGCCATGCCACCTAAATGAAGCACGAAGGCTGGGATACTGCCACGTTGCCCAAGCCTAGACAGGGGAAGTCGAGTGGCAGAGGTCGGGTTCGAACCACGGACCTTCCAGTCTGTAAATTCGCGCTCTAACCACTTGGGCCATATCGCCCCAAGTATAAAAAGAGAAAACAAGAACAGTCGAAAAAGTGTCGACTCACCTCTGAAACGATTCTGTGGTTGTTCAGTCGAACCTTGTTGGGGCTGCACACCAGGCGCGGCTCTCTGTTGCTGCTGTTGTTGTTGCCGTCCCTGATCTGCCGTCAAGGTTCCTTGACGTGAAAGCAGTTGCATCGGAACAGATTTCCTAACGCTATCGGATACCGCAGCTTTATGTTGCAAGTTGGAAGTGCTAGCTGCGGCTGCAGCAGCTACAGAGGCCGCGGCGGCCACGGCAGCAGCGTGTTTCGGCTGTTGTTGTTGCTGCTGCTGTGATGGATGTTGTTGTTGTTGTTGTGCCAGGTGCATTGGATTCCGTTCGATCTCGTCCAACAACCGTTCGATCGGTTGCACTTGCGCCAGCCGTATTACATTTAGGTTTGCCTCGGGATTTTCCAGTATATCACGCAGTTTGATGTATTTGCGTACGTACGGTTGCGTTTCAGGTTGAGCGGAAGCCATCTGAATCCCCTGACGTACAGCTGGCAGGTACCTAGCTGCCATGGCCGTTAGGCGATTGATAATTTGAGCTTGGACTTCAGGTGAATGTACCTCCTGTGCTGGTTTCGATGTCGCCGAACCACCTCGACCACTGCTTCCATCGATACGCTGACCATTCGACCGGTCTGAAGTAGCACATATACAGAATGGTAAATCGATAAACTGACCAAAAATAAACAGAATGGACATGGAAAATACTTTTGAAAATGTAGTAGCAGTGGTCAGTATGCATCGACACTGGTGTATGGCTCAAGATAAAACATGGGAAGACCTGATCAGGAACAGTTAGAACACAAAGGAGTCGGAACAAAACAATAAGCCATACCCGTACCGGAGGAATGGCTCCTAGACGCCAGGGCTGCGACATTCGGAGCGGACTGAGAGGCCACTGTGGATGGCAATAAAGACTTCGACTGTTGAGTTGAAGCAGATTTCTGTGGAGTTGGCTGAAGGTTTGGGCGTACCACTTTTGCTTGTCCCGTAGGTAAAACCGTAATGACCGACTTTCCAGCAATTGGTACATTGGCCACAGAAACCGAAGGAACTGCTGATTCATCTGATTGTACGATGGTTGGAAGCGAATTGTTGCTCGTGGTTCTAATCAAGACCGGGCCAGGTGTGCCAGTACCGCCTGTAAACAAACAACAGACAAGATCATGGATATAGGGATATGTACCAGGGAGATAAAGCTGAAATACGGCAAAGAAAAATCGACACGTTGGAAAAACGCATGTTACTAGCGTTTGTTCACAAGAGACACCATGATCAAAATCACAACCTGCTGCTCAAATCTTAATCGCTGAGGAAGTCAAAAACTACAGATTTTTCTGAGGGAAGAGACTGGAGAGACAACGGTACATAATAATAACCTAAGAAGCTAACTGGACACGATGCAACGAAAGAAACTAAGACGTCAATGAATACGGTTAACTACTAGAAGCCTTGAAACGTGGGGTAAAACGGGTCAAGCAAAACCGACAAAGTAGCGGATAAGCTGCGATTCTCCAGACCTCTGGTGGTGAGTTGACATGTCACACATGTAAATTTATTCCTCGTCACGGTGACAGTAATCAAACAATATTCTTTAGAAATCACTGCCTTCGAGGAACCTTCTAAACTAACCAGTATGAGTGCACGAGCTCAAATGATGTCAAACCAAGGCGCCAGGGACACCAAAAAAATCCACGACAGGCAGTAAACACGCCCAATCAATCAACCAGGGTACAGATAGAAAATTGATGGAAGAAATAAGAGGCCCGTAAGGTTTCCCAAGGGCTGGTCCAAACGACGTAAGTAACGCGAAGAAAGAAAGCTTGGGAAATCTGTGAAGCCGCGAATGAAGTAATCAAGAGCCTGAAACTTCAAATCCTCAACCATAAGAAGGAATTAGTTGCGCACATACGTCCTCAGTATACAATCGCATGTGCATAGTTCAAAGAAGGGCTCATTAAACGGCTAGATCTGCTTACCCAAAGCCAATAGATGCAGTATACTTAATCCAAAGAGATACGTGGACTGATAGGCGGCTATAAAGAGTAATGAAGCGGAAAACTGAATTACCTATCATCACATTTTCCGACCCGCATATTTGCGAAAAAAAACTGCTGCTCTCTAATTTACCCGGATTATGGGCGACTTCATCTTCAACTGAGAACTTCGGCCCGTAACCGAGACCCAGGTTACCTGGTACCGGATTTGATTCAGTGCACAGTACCGGTGTTTCAGTGACACACAATCACGTCAATTCATTGAAATAGAATGAGATGGCTCAGTGGTTACAGCGCGGATTTAATGACCGGAAGGTCCGTGGTTCGAACCCGACCTTTGCATCTGGACTTCTGCCTAGGCTTGGGCAACCTGGTAGTATCCCAGCCGTCGTGCTTCCTTCGGGCAGTTGGGAACCGAAAGGGTGTTACAGCTGAACGATGATTATTAAAATAAAACCACGTACTTAAAGAATGTACGGGGATGGGCTTAGTGCTGATAAACCGCAAGCATTAAAGGTGTCTGCACCGGCAAACACTCGCTTACGGAACCCGAACAGGAATCAACAGCACAGCCGTTGATATATATTCGCACACACACCTTTTGACGCCACCAGTCAAACATACAGGGGAAGAGACAATTATGCTATTGGCGGGATACACTCATTTGCAAACGAAGCCGATGTTGTTGGGCTATCATCAGCAAAAAAGTAACAAGGTGATCGGGAAACCAGTATACCCTCAATGGCGCTCGTGCATCCAAGCTATCGCTTTCAATGCATAACTCCTTTCCCAACCCCCCACTGACAGTGCTGGATTTTTGCACCAATTTATTATCTACCGCCTGCAATGCGCAGCTACCTACCCCCTCCCGCCAAATCATCCGTGAACGAAACTGCGGCAGCTACAACCACAGGGAGGATTAGGAAACATGTCCTGCATGTGAACCATGCAGAATAAATTCACACCTTGTGAGTGCGGAGTAGACTTTAAAAAATGGAATCATTCTAACATTTCCAAGAATGCTTGAGCTTTCTTCTTTTTTTCCAGGATAAGGACAGTGTCGCTTGCACATTTCAGTTCGACAAGGCTCTCTTGATAGTTGGAGGATTGGGTTTCGGGGCTTGGAGAGTTTTCAGTATCACATCATTACAGCAAGAGAATATCTATTACCGGGAAGTTGGATCAATGTGCAATCTGAACAGGTTCTTGGATGTGCTAAACACAACCTGGGTCAATCACGTAAGAAAGATTTAGGCACAAATACTCAATCACCAACAGCGATCACGTAAGAAAGTGCGCAATGATTAAGGTTAGGAGGTTTGGTGGTGCGTA
>NW_008751898.1:506554-529150 GCF_000715545.1 Opisthorchis viverrini | reverse complement strand
GAACCCGACCTTTGCATCTGGACTTCTGCCTAGACTTGGGCAACCTGGTAGTATCCCAGCCGTCGTGCTTCCTTCGGGCAGTTGGGAACCGAAAGGGTGTTACAGCTGAATGATGATTAGTAAAATAAAACCACGTACTTAAAGAATGTACGGGGATGGGCTTAGTGCTGATAAACCGCAAGCATTAAAGGTGTCTGCACCGGCAAACACTCGCTTACGGAACCCGAACAGGAATCAACAGCACAGCCGTTGATATATATTCGCACACACACCTTTTGACGCCACCAGTCAAACATACAGGGGAAGAGACAATTATGCTATTGGCGGGATACACTCATTTGCAAACGAAGCCGATGTTGTTGGGCTATCATCAGCAAAAAAGTAACAAGGTGATCGGGAAACCAGTATACCCTCAATGGCGCTCGTGCATCCAAGCTATCGCTTTCAATGCATAACTCCTTTCCCAACCCCCCACTGACAGTGCTGGATTTTTGCACCAATTTATTATCTACCGCCTGCAATGCGCAGCTACCTACCCCCTCCCGCCAAATCATCCGTGAACGAAACTGCGGCAGCTACAACCACAGGGAGGATTAGGAAACATGTCCTGCATGTGAACCATGCAGAATAAATTCACACCTTGTGAGTGCGGAGTAGACTTTAAAAAATGGAATCATTCTAACATTTCCAAGAATGCTTGAGCTTTCTTCTTTTTTTCCAGGATAAGGACAGTGTCGCTTGCACATTTCAGTTCGACAAGGCTCTCTTGATAGTTGGAGGATTGGGTTTCGGGGCTTGGAGAGTTTTCAGTATCACATCATTACAGCAAGAGAATATCTATTACCGGGAAGTTGGATCAATGTGCAATCTGAACAGGTTCTTGGATGTGCTAAACACAACCTGGGTCAATCACGTAAGAAAGATTTAGGCACAAATACTCAATCACCAACAGCGATCACGTAAGAAAGTGCGCAATGATTAAGGTTAGGAGGTTTGGTGGTGCGTAGAAACATGCAGAGAATCACAAGAACACATGGAAAAAGGGATGGACGACCGAAAAAATTGGAAAATGAATCAACAAACAGCACTGGATCATCATTTCAATCTGGAAGAAGAGTGCTGTGGAAAAGCACACGGGAGTTCAGTTATCGAGTCCAAAACGCAAAGCCACCGGAAAACTGCTGGTGGAATACGGAAGCTGTGTGCGAAACGATTTTGACGATGGAAAACGAAGAAACATACCAGGAGCACGGCGAGAATAGAATCGGACTAAAAGGCGATATTTGGTTGGGGAAGGGGTTGGTTAGAGGTGGAATAGATGGACCAACAAGAGATTTATCCAACAGATAACAAACGAATAAGAAAAAACGTATGAAGAACACTTGGAACACCATTGGCTAGATTTTCAGACGGATAGATGCAGTGCAATTGTGTTAGATAGGGTGGACCACTGGTAACATGATAAGAAAAGCACTTGACGTTCTGAGTCAGGAGGTACTTGATCAATGTGTTAAGGGCATCGGTTACGGTTGTCCACCTGTCATGCACGCCAGCACAGGGAAAACATAACAGATGGTTCAAACACTGTTCACAAGTGCGTGACGTCTACGTCAGGTTTGTTTGGTTTCACAGTTCAGCCGCCACGAGAGCAAAAAGCCTACGAATCGGAGATACGTGCACAAATTTCAACGTTATGAAATTTAAGCGAAGTCCACGAGTTAAAATTATATAGAAAATGATTGACTAATGGAGTAAACAACCTTGAGCACCATGGTGTATGTTTTGGACCTATTCACGACAAAAAATGAATCTGGATTGGAGAATTTCCCGCACAAGAGGACAGCTCGCACACTCAAGGAGAACGAATTACTGTGGTTCTCACTGTTTGGTTGAAATAAAACCATATAATAAGTAAGGTGGATCAAAGTTAGCTCGCTGTATACACTTGGTGATTCCAAAGAATGATTTTTGATGAAGGAAAAAGCAGAAACTTTCGGCAGTTCTTGATGTACGCTTCTGACTGTTTCAGTGTTATTTCTAGCAAGAACTCACCCACACGTTCACCATTAAAAAAGGACCTTGGCCGCTTTGAATAGGGTGCGCGCTCTGTCACGTAAGAATTTGTAGGAGCATGATCCTTAAGATGCTGTATCCAATTTCCGGTATAATCTTACTGCAAGACTATCCTTGATTACGTTATACTATCGCGTATAAAACTGTATTTTTAAAAACCACTTTCAAACCGTTTTTGATTGAGACGCCACCTCAATAATGGATTAACCGGAACAGTGCACCGAATCCATTTCGACCAGTAAAAATCCGTTATTTTACCGGGATATGATAGCTACGACAGCTACAATATCTTTATTCGTAATGAGTGCTAGGGAACACAGGCAGGGAAAAGGTTGTAACCTACGTTGCACTGCTGTTCACAGTACAGTTGTGTTTACCAATAATCGTGAGGTATTCACTCACACACTGGCACTGGTGTAAATAGCTGACGCGCCCAAACAGCTGGCGAACAGTTATCCTGTCTGCCGGCTATGTCAACGGTCCTCCCTTGGTCGTGGCCCGAAAGTTGACCGTGAGTACAAGGTAAACGTGCGATCCGGAGAGTAACGGTTGCGTAACAGGGGGATCACATGTTCGCTTTCTCTGCACTTGCAGAACGAATGCAAATACGGAGAAAGCTACTCGACCTACTTTTGTGGCCTATTCAACATCTACAGATTTTCTGGATTCCGATACACAAATCCTTGGACCGGGAGACCAAGCGCACTTATCCGATCATGTACTTTATAAGTAATCATCCAGAATTACTAATGACCTCTAAAATCCAATATCGAAAGCTTTCCAAACATCAAGGAACACAAGTTAAGCCAACAGGATTCGGTAGTTCAATTCAGTAATCTAGTCTCACAAATACGGTGCAGAGACAATGCAATTAACAGGGTCATTGGGACATCTGTTAGTTTTGCAACAATGTGACACTTCTGAAATATTTGTCTGCCCACACTTAGTTCTACAGGCAGTCTCAAAACACTCCTTGGGCCCTCTACTGATCACTATTTCCATTAAGTTTTGCTTGCTCAGACATAATCCAACTTGACGTTTTTTGATGATTTGATTACTGAGCATCTGACCGTTTACACGAGTTTGGAATGTGTTTTAAGACTGGAAAGATTGCTGGAAAGAGGCGTTTACTGAGCATGGGGAAAAGCAGTAGTAGTGTCTAACCAGCTTTTCATAACCGACGATTCGCACTACACTATGCACACGTCTACATCTGAACAAGATAACCGGATTACTCTGAAAATGTTGTGTAACGAGTCACAGATAAAGGGTGATGTAAAGTCCACGTCCGTGACAAAGAAGTTAAGGAAACCTACTAAAATGATCCCCTGGATGGTGCACCACCTGAGCTCCGGTAATTGGAATTTGCTGCACACTGAAACAGAATACACGGGAACGCGATGAACTTTGGGAAGCAGGATAAAAATAACTTCAGTTTTAACAAAAAGGCAGAACAAAAGCCACTCAATAGATACATGCCATCCACTGAACTGGTCAACTGGAGCAGCACAATTACGCGCAGTGGCAAGTCGCAGAGTAAGCGATCTCTGTTAACCTGGAAAGTTCAGAAAAGTAAGCAGTTTCAGATGTCTAACTACCATAGTTGCGTTAGTGGTTCTAGTTTCTACTGGTACATACAACGAAGACGGAGGGTGAACGTAAAGTTGTATTTTTTAGGGGATTAGGTATTCCGCTTTTCTGGTTGAAAAGAGGTCAGAACAGAACACCGAAGGCAATCCGTTCAAGCAAAACACTGACTACGTGAGTGTGCAGACAGGAGGTTTTAAATTAGCGACCAACTCCACCACCCCTGAGGCCTTATACGTTCCTCTTCACTTCTACTTAGAGAAACGAATAAGTATTACTGTCACAAACAGTAGGTATCCATTGACCAGTGCAGCAAAGGGCGATAGCTTTCATGAATGAAACTACTTATAAGGTTAGTGGCAGTGGTTTCCCCATGAAAATATACTGTGACATCACGAATGTCACATCAACTGGAATATGAGGCAACACATTCAGTTAAAAAATATCATAGTGGAAATCCTTGATGCAAACCGAAAGTAATTCAAAGTATACAAACGACCAACAAGGATGGATCCACTGGAAAAGACACCGTTTATTGACTGAATATTAGCTGTAATTAACAATTCTCTATGAAAAACACCGGTTTACGTTTGCTCACGCTTCGTTTCTGTTATTTGGTAGAAAACTTGGCATGGAGGTACCCCAACTAAGGTTGACTGCTGTTCAACCATCCGACTCATCGGAGGTTGTATCACTAGCAGCAAGGATTTGAATTCCAAAACACAGACAATACTTGTCAGTCTCCCCAGTTACCAAGTACCACCTTATGCCAAGGCTGGTTCTTCGTGCCCATCACGAACACGAGCAATTTGGCCATGAAACCTCTACATATAAGAATCGGTGAGTAGGTCAACCAGAAACTCAGATGGATACAGAAAGAGCTAGGAAAAGAGTCAGCAATGGTGGGACCTTCGCAAGGCAGGGCCAAGGGAGTAGTAGAAAACAATGGACGAATTCTCGATAATGCGGTACACATAGTGCTTATAATGTAAAAAGGATATTATAGGCCGTGGAGTGACAGCTCATGGGAACAGGTTGAAGAGAAGCAGCGACCGAGGACTAGGATGACAAGATAAGAATTCATAATCGCCAGTTGAAATTATTTTCTAGTCATGCCTATGGACCTATAGTATTGATAAGTTTGCAGACCATATGAATCGGCTCAGAGGTCCATAATAAGCGTAACCCTGGAAAAATGAAACGTGTCCTTTAGGTGTCGATGAATGGACCACCGCAAAAAGGTTGACCAATGAGTCTACTCGCTGGAAGGAATCAATGGAGACAACTCAAGTCGTAAAGACAAGATTTGATGCCACTTTATACTAGGCCTTTTTCTCTCTTCGAGTATAATTCAGCCTACTATGCTCTAAATCTCTAAAAGCGATTAGTCACAGTTCCTCCAGTGAGTGAAAAAATATTGCGCATAAATCAGCTAGACTGTTTCAGATTGATCGACAATGGGAAAGCAGAGCAAAGAAGCGAAAGTCTGTTAAATATGTAAACTAACGTGAGTGGCCTTGGCACGCTGTATCAAAGAATCAAATAAACATCAAAGTGTGGAAAAGCTTATTCTACCGATGTCAAGAACCAATTAAATCTGAATAAGCTTGGGAGGGACAGGAAACCGAGCGCAACCAATGGTTGGGTTCGTCCCTGTTTCATTTTTTTTTTACCTTATATGAGGTGTACGCACACAAACCAATCCGCAAAATCACACAGAACAAGTGTAGTCTTGAATTGTTGGGGAGGCATCCATCGAGCGTGAAGATGTGCAACCATAAATAAAACGCGGGCACACAGCTGTGCACCGAATAAACGGAGAAAATGATTTTAGTCTCTTCTGAGAGCGTGTCGGACCGAAACACGCTTCAACGAGTTGCTCGAGGAACGACTTGAGATGAATCGCTTCAGATGCGAAGGTACAGCAGAAGCTCCAACGGACCAAAGAAAAATGGCTTTGTCTGAAAACAGTCCCCAAACGGCGACAGTCTTGATAACGAAGTAGTATATATGTACCATGGACGTGGAAGTTGATCACACAGAAAATAAGAACGAGTATCTCCCGGCCCTAGCAGGCAAAACTCAACGTGTTCGTCAAAGTCTCTTGACACTCTAAGACCCTGAAATAACGCCAGCGCAGTATGAAGTACAAGGAAACAGTAGTGGGGTAAATGAACTCGATACTTACTGACTAGATATTGGTCGTATGAGCACCGATTTGTCTCCGATCACTCCACCAGATGCATTCGCTTGCTGATAAACAACAAGTGGCTGCTGCCCTTGTGAAGAGATAGACATACCCTGTGCGCCGAGGTTTGGGGCCGAGGAAACAGCCTGTAAAGTCTGAAATGTGAGATGAGGCATATTTCCGCACACAATAACAAAGAAGTGGGAAATGATGGTGCATTGAAGATAGAGATAACTAGGAAACAGTATGGCAACTAAATACAGGGTTAACGAGCTGGTTATCATCCTTAGAATGACTTAAGAGTGTGCACCGCTTCATATGTTACGCAAATTTGGTAATGATATCAGCAGTACATGAGATGAGCCTCGTGAGACCGGTATCCACCAAGATAGTAGGGACCGGCGGATTCGAAATCCGTATAGCTGCTGGGGGATAACACTTTACAGGTAGCATATTGAATACATGCGCATTACTAGATTACCAAATTTGTTTTCAAACGAGTGTATTTCGCTAGATCACTAGGTTCTTTCGATGCGTAAACCTATCACGAGTCAGAATCATTCGGAGCTTCCAAATATCATTGACTGGGACGAATGGTTTAGTCAGTAAATTGAGTGGCTAGCTTAGGAATTATACTGTACTGTTCCTCAACTGATGCACATAAGCCATCAGCCAATCGTATACATCAAGAGATAATGTTCATCTACTTACTTCGCACCCTATACTTCCACGACTGTGATATTACACCATTGAGGCATACTAGAATGAGTCTAACATCTGTTGTTACCCAAGTTACTGCACAGTTTGTGGCTGCATCGGTTGAACGCTCTTGTCCACTTCAGGTCACAGTATAGCAAGGTATCAAAATAATAAGAATGTGGCGAGATTTTGCTGTGAACTTGGAAGCTCTGGGCAATGGTACTGACTGAAACCCGGACACGCTCCACTGCCAACTTGTGCCTGTGAACCTTAAGGCATTGCATATTGTTGCTACTGCGAGACAACTTGAGGATTGAAGTTCCGGGATAAACAATGATTGAGGTTGGACACCCAAACACTTAGCTTTACAACAAAGCTAGTCGGAAGCTTTGTATAGTCGAGCTCAGCTCGTAGGGTCGGTCGGACGATAAGTGAATGCGACTTCAATGTTCCATACTGCAGATGACTATATTCTAGTCTTGCAAGATAACTGCCTGTAGTTCAGTCACTAGATGATATTGGCTAACAAATCACAATGAGGCATGAAGGAATGGGACTTGATAACCCTGGTTGGAGACATTATTCTAACCGTATGCTAGACTCGCATTGATACATTTCGCTTAAAAGTGTGTGGTTTGGCGTGATGCATGTGTTTTACGAATACCATTAGAATGATAGGGACGGAGTAATAACTGTGACCTTCAAGACTCTTGTTGAATTTATAATGAGGCAACTTAATCAATTCAGTGGTAAATTTTAATAGAAAAGATTGTTTCTGGAAACCCTGTGTATATATACCAGTTGCACTGTTATAGCCACTACGCCCCGCTCGAGGAAACTTTCTACATTTCGCTCGAATGGTTGTAAATCGGAAATGCATTTAGGTCTTGGAAAACAGTAGCCTAATGTGTGTCAGATGCGGACCAGAGTATTAAATACAGTTATCCGTACGCAGATCATTACAAGCATATTCCTCCAAAGTTCCAGACGGCACTGGAGCTTTTCGTCCAGACATTTTTGTTCGGGTATTATTCAGATTCATCGATTACGGACGTGATAATTTTCTACTTCACCCTGAGACCAGTGTTTCCGGTCTTTCTCCGAAACTGTCGCGACACAACAACAAGCAAATTATGAATATTCCAACCTTCCAAACTTCAACCTTATTTCTACGGATGGAAAATTCAAGTCCAGCGGGAAAGAAGCAGTATCTGTTTGCACAAGACTGACAATGTCTTCCGGGCAATGCTGCAGGCGTACATTTTCGGCAGCTACTGAAAATTTCTTTTGATATCCCCTATGACTTTCAGTACTCGAGGGCATCACGCTGCACATTGCTGTACAACTAAATCAGAGAGGCTTACACCCGAAATCCCAGCTCAATTTTACGGCTATTTTATTACAACAGTTTCTCTACAACTAAAGAACTTGATCCATTGACGTCGTTTAAATTACCATTCATTCTACTTCAGAAAGGTCTGCTCTTCCGTCAACGGTTCACTTCAGTGGACTGTGGACCAACGAAAGTAGCATGCATATTGATGTAGGGGAACAAATCTGTTCGTTTGGTGAAGTTCCACTGAAATACGATTTGGAAATTCTAGAAAAACTATAAAACATGAATGTTCAGCTTCTATTTTTCAGCAAGTGAAAAGGTAACAAAAGGTTTTCCGGTTCCGTTATCTTATCGCTCATAAAAAAGTATACCATCATGAATGAACTCCTTAAGGACAGTGTTTTCATCGGTGACCTACGTACCAGGGAAGCATTGTACATCGACTGTTTTTTTCTCACAACGGAGTACGCTGCATGCTTCTCTATAATGTCAGTCGCCTTCCATTGGATGCTGCTATGCATCAACTCTTTTTCCATAGCCTCTCCCTCTTTAGGTTGTCCACACCTAGATATCTATCATCTAAATTGCGTTTCTTTCCTCATATTGACTACAAGCACCAAGATTCCTCATTGCGACCGGTAGCGTTTGTCTAGTTGCACCAGACCTAACATTCATACCGTGGTTTCGAGCAAGGCCGGAAATTGAGCGATATACTAGCCATCGGTTACGGAAGCAGGAGAAAAACACACGTCCTACATATAACATAAACGAAGAAACGTTACTCTGTAACACGTGGTCGTAATACGCAAACGGAAGCACGCCGATAATTGACGGTAAGTAATGCGCACAGCATGGTAGCTTTTGTCGCTAAGCAGACCGAATGAAGAAGTCCAGGATGCTTTGTTTATCCGACTGAGCACAAGATGAAATCTCACGGAATAAATGTGGTTATACGTCAGAAAATCCATGGACATTAATCAATAACAATGAATGACAGGCTGGCAATCAGATAGTTGGGAGTTTCTAAAAACATCTGCTTACAACGGTTTGACCTGAACTTCATGATCGAAAATTACTCAGAGAACCATAATTTTATCACTAAAAGAGTCAAACCAGAATAATTCCAAATATGTTAGGCAACATCAATAAGTTATGCGTGCTTCACGTCAGCCGCTGTGTTCTAATTTGAGAGCATAAAATTAGTCTGTGGCGCGTCAGGGTAACGGCTACATAGGACCAATAGATGGGAAAACCCCGTGAGAAAGTTACACATATGCATCATCATCGACCGCATGACATCAGTGCTCAACAAGGATGCTTCGCTGACGTACAACCATTATTTATTTGAAA
The DNA here is from genome assembly GCF_000715545.1 of Opisthorchis viverrini. NCBI lineage: Eukaryota > Metazoa > Platyhelminthes > Trematoda > Opisthorchiida > Opisthorchiidae > Opisthorchis > Opisthorchis viverrini. The sequence goes on along the minus strand of NW_008751898.1, from coordinate 519,917 downwards.
GCCTTATTGTAAAAAAAAGAGTAAAGGTGGACGGGGAAGGGATTTAGTGCTAGCTTACTACAATATTTCAAGGGGCCTACACCTCCAGGCACTTATTAGGACAATCTCGAAAGAAACTTACAACAAGAACGTTATTGACATCGATTGAAAGCCATATTTTGCAGGGTTTGCAACTATGCGCAGTGGAAATCACGCCGTCCCCATCCTGGAAGCCGAGCAGCTCCGACAGTACCCAAAAGTTTCATAACCTCGCTCTAGCAGGTCAAGAGTTGGCCACCCCTCTGCTTCCACCAATTTGAATTGGGTAAACGATGGTTCGGCATGCGCTATCATGGCCTAATCAACGTAGCTTCTAGTGCTGGACACCTGCTTCAATGGAAGTCCCTGTTGCATAACCGAAAACTCGTTTTCTGATTACCTCATTACGGATTCTCCGACACCAAGCCACAAGAGCTATGATCCTGAAATAAGGATTGCCTAATACCTAAAGATGTCTCAGTTCCGTTGCTCGAACAGATCAATTTTCACAGTCATACAACAAAATAGCCCCTACCATAGCCTGACACATACGTCCCTTGGGATTAAGGGACATACCGCTTTGACACCATAGGTCGCTCAAATTAGCAAACACGATCCGATCCTTGTAGATTCGCGAATCGATCTCATCTGCCACACTACAATCGAAAACAACACAACTTCCAAGATACATGTGAAAAGCTATCCAATTAATTCGAGCTTCCGTTCAGGTGCCAATCAAGCACTAACATTATTTACACTCACTAAAGAGATTATACGTGGTTGCCGAGTGGCTTGGTTGACCTCAGTTCTAAACACTTGACAGAAAGAGAAAAATGAACTATGGGTCTGTCACAAAGACAATGAAAAGGAACAAGTGAGAACTACTGGGCAGTTGGTTTTGCCTACACTCGAAAAAGCTGGGTCAACGAGAGCCCAAAGATAACGATGGACCACACTGCGTTTCTTCTTCGGCTATTATTTATAAATTTACATGAGGAGGAAAACTGTATGTCACCGGTTACGTGGTAAGATCGTGCGCAGAGTTGGTTACAATGGGTCGGTTAGAATGGCGGAAAACAGCCAAGAAAAATCGTGAACTGAAGATGTGAGCCGAAAGTAGTGGGCAAGTGAAGAACATTGGCCACTGCGGTAACCAAGTGAGAACATATTAACGTGTTGCTGATTGGTTGCAAAACGTACGACTGTCATAACGCGATGAATAGCACCCTGAGAACCATCAGTATGCACGGGAACGGTCTGAAGGGTAGCATACAAGTGGGAGGGACAGGAATTCGATTAAAGACATTGATAAAAGTGTCATTCAGAACAGAAGAAAATAGTCTTCACCAAACGGAAAGACAACCTCATCAAAGAAATGCGGTAGAGATCCAAAACATACGACATTCAGTTTAACATCGCAGATCCTATGCCTGGCCCTGAAAAAACTGTGTGACGTGACGTCATTCGAGGTTGGCAAAACTAACAGCAAAATAGAATAGTCCCCCAATAAGCTCTCTTCAAAAGAAATCCTACCGAGCTGAGTCCACTTCACGTTGATCCCATAAGTTGGCTTGAGATGGCTCAAGTGGTTAGAGCGCGAATTTACTGACCGGAAGGTCTGTGGTTCGAACCCGACCTCTGCCTCTCGACTTCCCTGTCTAGGCTTGGGAAACCTGGCAGTATCCCAGCCCTCGTGCTTCTTTCGGCTTGAAATCCACAACATTTTGGGGATCACACAGGAACTGGAAATAAAAATAATTCCAGATAGCCCCTGCGAGTAATCCTCTCTCTGTCGACAAAGACTAGGAAACAAAATTCGTGCTACGGGGTTTCTCCACAGAAGAGCGCCAAACAGAGACATGCCCAAAGTAAACATGTTTGCTTGCAACGTGGGTGGGCTAGATAAGCCTAAAATACTATGGCAATGCCCCGTGGACAGACCCATTCAAAGTGAAATCGTCCTGAAGAAGATAAAGTAGGTCTACTGGCATGTGCAAACCTGACAGAGTACATAGCAACGGAAATTGGAGTTTGACATGACTGGATACATTCGTTTCATTCAATTTGGAATTTCTGGATTTGGTTGCATCATCTGGTGTAACGTAAGAGTCGCATTTTCCTTTGTCACTATATAATAGGGTGTTCCAATGCTTGGGTATAGATATATTTCCAGACAGTACGTCAAGCAGACAGCCCACAACTATTCCATCGACCTACCTGTGAAACGTCCTGACGAACAGCCTAAAATGAGCCCCTTTAACTTATCAATAGGTGGATATTTCGGTACTCTTAATAATATCGCATGTATAGTGCACAGACTCCAATGAAGGTACATCAATGAAAAGTGACGAAATACCCGGGAAGTAAATATTCATGTCTTTGACTCTATCAATAAGATCGAAAGTCTTCCGCATTGTGGTCAACAACCAACGCTCGGATTCGATGCGAAGAGCAACTGCCAGAACGGATACCAGTCATCTGTTGCTTTGTAAATCAGCGTAAAACTGGTATTCTCTCTCTAATAACCGAATGCAGCAACTAAACCAGTAAGCTGAGGTGATCGATATTTTGCTGTTTTATCTGCACCTATCGTTCGCATTTGCTAGAATCAGGCTGCGCAATCAAATTCCTCTGCTGATCCAGCTAACTGGTAGACAGATTCTAACAACCGGTGGTCCCCCAACCTCGAAACCTAACAACACTTGACTTGATTATGATACCCCTCGGATGGAGCTCCTTTGTACCGTCACTGATTTACTCGTTGTTCAGGGATTCATGCTCACCATAGGGGGTTCTCCCTGATCGACCACCCTATCACGCAATTCAGCTTGTGTGCGGCCGCAGCTAGCTGAAAAAATTCAGGTGGATCTCTCATAGATAGGACTGGTATCATACACACTGAGTAACAGTTTGGCGCGAGGTAAACGAAACAAAAGTTCATGGTTTTGGTCTATCATTCACCGCTATTTCTCGAATTAGTTGGTTTCTGTAGTATAGAGCACACAGAGCGCGCAGCACATGAGATTGTGTTTGCCATTTAAAGCGAACCGGCCCAACCATGTGACTGAGCACATTCGCAGCTATACTGCAAAGGAATTTCAAACATCATGCCAGTTGCATCAGAACTGAAAAGTTACGCCTCACTTCAAGTCGCAGACCTAGCACTGCTTGTCTGACCTATGGGATGCGATTTATGACAGACTTCAGTACAACCTTAAGTACGATTTATCTACTCAACATCTGGTGCAAACAGTAGCTACAAATTGTACGTGAACATCCTAGCGAGTTGTACAGGTTAGTAGGTTGAAATCAAAAATCCGTTGGGACCCGCTTTGATGTGTCCACGGAACAAGATTCAAAAGTGTCTGTTGACTAGCGTGTACTCACCCTGTGAACTGAATGAATGTATCCACCAACCAATCCCTTAACAACACCGTGTTGTGTGCCAAACACTCGGCTTTCAAATAACCTCTCCCGGTGACCTTCATACATACATTCTGCATTCTGCGTAGCTACCATGAGATCACTTAAAAGCGGGAACTCCCAAACAACAGCTCTACATCCTTGGCCCGTTGATCCATTTACCTGTACGCACAACGCCTTCAGATTATTCGTAAACCACATCCTCGATTGGCAGAATCCTGTATTTAACTATATCTAAAATGCTAACAGATAATAACCAAGATTGAGTGTAACCTGACAGAAACCGGTGACATAGTTAAACGTATACTCAGTGCGACCACATTACGACTCATTTCCGGCCATCATGTGGGGTTGACTTGATTATTCTAAGGGTAAGTCCCGCAGTTAGCTATTGTACCATAACGAGCGAAAAATAAAGGCCAGAAGAAAAGACACACCTCAGTGACTGAGCAGATGAGGTTCCACAGAGTGGGGATAGTCTAGCGTGCAGATACCAATGAGTCACCCATGCTCACGCTGGCGAATTTCGCACAAAAGCCTACACTATTTAGCTGGACCTCTGGACTGTACAGAACCTCTTTTGTTCGTGATAAGAGGGTTAACGAAAAGTGAATCAACTTATGGATAGACTGGTGTACATACACGGCTAGCAGGAGCAACAACCGAAAGTGTTTGGGTAGGCTGCATGGGCTGAACCCCAGGTGGGTGGTATGCCTGCTGTTGATGTTGCTGCGTTGGTTGTGACTGATTCGGCTGGCCAACCATTGAGTGCATTCGAGGACGCGGGATTGTGGCAGGACTTTGCTGCATAATACCTGGACCAGCGATGGAGATACCGCCGGGTATAGGGTGTTGGATACGCGGTTGTTGGGGCTGGGTGGTTGCGGCACCTGAACGTTGCATCTGAACTCCGGTCACCTGCGCATGAGGACCCACAGCCCCTACGGGGATGGACTGTGTTACTGGCGAAGGAGACGCATTATGCGAACCTGCAGCAGCCGCACCGACTACAGCTGAGAAAGAAAAGTTCAGAATAGGCGCACTTGACACCATCGACAACTCTATCAACCATTTCAACCATCGTTCCGATTTCACCTACGTACGGATTTTGGATTTTATAAGAAGCCATAAAAACCAAGGAACTAAATTCAGACAGCAATTAACAAAAGTTTGCCAGTTTGCTCTCTCAGGGAACTTTGTGAGCTTTATTGTTAGCAATAAGCTGCACATGAATACCGTTTCCCAACGAAATAGAAAAGATAGCAAGGAATTTTAGCTGCTCCAGCTTGTTTCATCACCGAGGGCTACGTTTTGAAAATAGACCAACCCCTTGCGCTAGGAGGAGTCAAATGAGCAACGTCACATTTTGTGGAATTTCTAGTTTCTCGTCAGGTAATCTGTCCACGTCGAAAATACGGCTACTGTGAGAACGGTGTGCAACCGCCAACGTCATGGCAGAACAATGAGAACCTATGAACTAAGAAAATCACGGGGGATTTCGAATGCATAAGCGAAAACAATTACTGCTTACCCACAGACACAAAAATGTTTAACTTCTCTAAACCTGACAGCATGGGGCTGTGGGGCAACGTTTATTTGTTGGATGGACACAGCCATAAAGGGATTACGTTTTCCACTCAGCGCAACATAACTAAGATAAGCACTACCAATGACAACATCGGTTGAACATCTCCAGCCAACCTTTGCCAGTGGAAAAAACTTCTGACCTGAGCCACTCCTATAATTCACGCCGATTCCAATGCAGAAAAGCTAACAAATCACTTGATGTTACAAGGAGGAGGGACAAATTTCATAGTGGAACTCATATAGAGCACAACTGAGGAAGGAGGCATCAAATTGAGTTGTAACACACGAAAAATTCACCGATTAATACGAATGCAAGCAGGATACTCACTCGGATTCAGAACCCTGGACAACAAGTCCAAATAGGTTTTCTACGGGATGAATGGTGATTGCAATGATGAAACGAAAAGTGTACCTTCACCCCGCGGGCCTTTTCCAAAATCAACCGCTCGATTTCTTCCGGCGTTTTTTTAAAGTTGCGTGTCAAAGTCACCGCGCGTCTGTAAAAAAGCAAAACGACTGAGTGCAATTACGAGGGAAGTACAGCACGAAGTAGACGAACAATTTGGGCCCATCCAAGAGAACCAATTGGAAAATGTGTAGCTAAAAAGCATGCTACTCGCCAAGACAGTGCACTGAATAGGCAACAAAATGCAACAGAGCTGAGCGTGCGCGCGGCGACTTTGATCAATACGTAGTTGTGCACTTTATGTGACCGACCGACCGATGATCTCCTGCCACCCATCCGTCAGACAACGTGTACTTTTAATTAACGCACCTTCGTGCAGACTAAGAAGGCTCAAAGCATGCTTCAGTCAAGTGTTTCAATCTGGATCACCGAGCGCTCTCATCGTACCAACTACTTGAGATTATATCAACGTAAGACAGAACAACAATATGGACGGCGATGAAATTGGGCCATCAAGATTGTCGAATGAGACGGAACGACAACCAGAATATCCACGATTTGGATCAAACCCATTCTTGATTTTCACAGCATTACCAATCACTGGTGTCGGTAAGCAGTTGGCAACTTACCTTCAGGTCAACGTGCAAACAGATTCGTTCACAGTTTCTGCTCAGAGAAAAGTCATACTCTACAGTGACTGTTTTGTGCTTCACACCGTACCGTCTCACGTCCTTCTTACCATTAGAAAGTGCAGTCAGGCGTAGGGACGATAAACGATCGACTGAAGCAAGTGTGTACCAAACCGCGCCACCTGTAGGTAGACACTGGCTACAATGATAACATGGTACAAAGGTTTTTTGTGAAGCGCTCTCGTGAAGCAAATGGCCAGACAATGGCCCACATCACCGCGCGAACATGCCAGCAATTTCCACATGACAGTCTATATTCATTCCTTGGCAGTATACGCTCATATGAGTTCATACATTCCAAAGGTTAGAAGAATGAACGTGGTGGTTGTCACCGTAAAAATGAAGCGCATAAACACCTTACGAAACGCGACGGTTACGGAAAATGCACATGTTGCTGTCTAATATGCGATATCAATGGGCATGATAAGTGCTCCCACTGACAAGGTACGATCATCCTGAGGTTTCTTCTAACTATATTCCAACGTTTTACGACGCACGCGTTTAGTGCTCCCTCTCTCCACCCCCCAAAAAAGAACTCTATCTGAAACACCAGAAACAATATCACCGGGCCAACCGTAATGAGGCCGTCAGACAACAACGATGGGATAGTTTTCCGTTTTATTCCGGACATGGACAAACTGGAAGTGTCTCAATCCTCATAAGGTTGCTGAAAATCCATCGACAGCCCACGACCGGTTTCTCCTGAGAACATCATAAACGAGAGATTCAGCTGGGTTCCAGGTGAGTCACTCGAAAGAACCAAATTAGTTTGCAGATGAGTGTATATTCGCTGATGTCTCAATCCTCGTTCTTTTTCCGGTACGCGAGATTAAGAGCCGAAATGATGAGACAGTTGAACGACTTGGCGCCGATTCCACTGAGCTAAGCCCATCCTTGTCCCTGTTCAATCTTCCACTCAACTGGTGTGCAGCTTAGTACCTAGGCTTAATTACCTACGCACATAACCGCACTCCGGTGTGCCTGGATGGCAGTAATCAGTGCTTGAATCCAGTGGAGAAAGATACTCACACATTATGGTCATTTACCGACCTCATAGGAAGCACTGGGTTTAGAACACGGAAATTAGGAATGAGGCTGAAAAATGAATAGCCATACCAACATTACAGTTGGATATGACAATAAAGACACGGCTATTGTTTGTAAACACTATGTTCAGGTTCAGCGACCTAAGCGAACCTACTCCGCATGATCAACAACGCAGTCAACTTACATAGCAATCGTTGTGAACTACATGCAATACATGCGGTATATGTTGAATTGCGTTCTCCGCCCCACAGGATTAAAAGCAAAAAAACATTGGTAAAGAGAATGGCGGCAAAACACGCTATCAAACGTTACATTCTACATGTAAAACTTACAGCCTTTCAAGAACATCATCCCTCAACTGTGGTGTGATATGATCGGACATTTTGGTGCTGAAAGAAAACAGAGAATTCAAGAGTTAATACAAAGATTGGTTATTAGTCTTTTCTTGCATATAAATGGCCACCGGTGACCGATAGTTGTAGTGACCAGATGACTGTTCACCCAGAATTATTATCATTAACCTGATAGCATGCCAGAGCGGTCTGGTAGTAGACGGTCCTCATATGCCTTTTGACTCTCCATAAGGCATGCAACAGCGCTCACATTCCGGTACATCACTTCAACATGTGGACCAAACCAAGTAGGGGGACCCTGGGACTGCAACACCTCAGCGAGATCCAATAGTCCACCTAGATCGAACATGCATAGTTCACGGTATATGCTGTCATGTTATCCGAGCCTCATCTTACGGTACAAAGACCGGAAATGCATCGGCGAACATAAGATGAGGCAGCGTTGGGCACACTACTCGTGTTACATTCCATATTCCGTGTCATCATGTAAAAATGCCTCTAACCTACGCTGGCTCTGATGTGATCCAAATTTTGGAAATCCAGTACTCGTGGAGAACAAAAGACACAGCAGACTACCATTTAGTGGATGCTGGAATGCCATGACATCCCACCACGCTAGGAGCCAAACCGAAGCTTGTGAAGACAGCAAGCTCAGGGTGAAAGATTAATGATTTGCGGAAAGCTTGCTGGACAGCTTTAATAGTATTGCTTCATGCCATGTGTGAGGTTGGAATAATATATCTAACCTGTGAGTGGCTAGACTATCAGCGACAGGGAAATCTTACAAATAATATAATCTCTGACGTTTCGGCAGCTGCTTTCCGCACTTTAGTTAACCCTTTGTTGCTTTCATTCTCATATGGTCCTCAGGGCAGATGTAGTACAGTAATCCGGGAAATATCAAAGCGAGCTATTCGACCGAATAATCGTTCACTGAATATTCGAAATAGACCCTTTTCGAAGTCGAGTTTTCTGAGCCAAAAATTAAACGAACCTACTAAAATCTACTGCGTGGTAGTTTGAAAGCCGCCTCTCCTGCTATCGACGCCAATACTGTACGCACGCTTCAGGGGATCAAGGTTCCTGGTACAGTAGACTTGGTCCATGCAAATGGGTCTAACTCACGAGTCGATCATCAGTCCAGTATAGTTGAGATGTGATTTCGGATGTAACTTATGTTCCTGTGTGTGCTTTGCACCTTCATAAGGCAAAGCACTGATTCGGGATTTTGAGTTCCTCTGTATCCTACCAAAAAACTACCGATTGCTTACCAAGGCTCTCTGAAACAAATAATTTACTTGTTTGGGCAACTGCATTAGCCACGATTTACCAAGATCAATGAATGCATTACTAAAGCAGAAGCAATATTTGTGAACTCGCGTCACTAGTGGCACCAAAAACTGGAGAAAAAGGACCGCATGTACAAGGTGACTGCAAAAGTGGTTAATGCTTCTTAAAAAACCGTTCAGTTGTAACATTCTTTTGATGCCATGCCACTCCAAAAAGCATGAGGACTGAGATACCGCCAGGTTGCTCAAGCCTGAAAAGGAACAGTGAAGATGCGGAAACTTGAGTTCAAACAAAAGACCTTCCAAGGAGTGGGTTCGCGCCCTGACCAGTCAGCTAACGCTAGCTCATTATGCTTTACGGTTGTGAAAAGTTACCCCTCCAAAGAGATCAGACGTATTCATATGTTCGACCGCTGTTGCCTTCCAACTCAAGGGGCTTTTGCTGGCTGTAGCATGTTTGCAAGGAAGCAGTGTGTAAAAATTCCTTGGTGATTACTCAGAACCAGCATAATTCAATTTATCAGCTATAAACCGTGTGTCATAGGTACATTGGTTCCAGCTGCTACAGTTTTGATCACCGGAAAACGGGAAGGGGAATATACAAACAAGCCTTGGAGGCGAAGGAATGTTCAGTTTGCTCAGAAATAGGGTATCTAAGCACTGAAGGCGATAGCTTTGATGCACGAGCGCCACTGACTGCGCGATTGGGCCATTTCCGCAAGTCTTCAATCACTGGTGATATGAGCCCCGGGGTCCCCATCTAGGGAGGCATTTGCTACCATCGGAGAAAGACTTCTGGCTTAAAATGAACTCACTCTCGATGAAGCGCGTGAATTGGCTAGGTCATTAGAAATGGTTCAAGAACAGGCTTAGTCATATTCGCATAACCAACCGATATCATTTTCTGCGGCTGCATTACCTTTACAGACATCTACGGTTATCGAAGAAATTTCCCGCCATGCTGTCTTTAGCACCTAAGACCTATTGAAAGCTTACCACCAAGTTCCAATCAGTGAAGCATGCGGAGAACTGTTTCAGCTCCGCCGTATTCCATTTAATGTTACCAACGGAGTAGCATGCTTCCAACTCACTACTGACCATATAATCAAGTCTGAGAACTTAAGTGGCACCTAGGCTTACATTGGCAACGTCACCATTTGTGTGACTACCCAAAGTGAGCATGACTAGAACCTCAAACCTTTCTATCAAATAATAAAAAATATGGAGTTAACCTTAACTGCAAGGGAAGCATTATAGCAGCCAAACAAATATGCCTTCTCGGATATGGAGTCCCTGAAAGAATTATCAAACCATATCCTGAATGAATGAGTCCTATTCGTCAACTCTCTCATGCACTTGACGTTAAATCCCAACGAGTTCTTGGTATGTTTGCTTATTATTCGCAATGGATAGTATACTTCACTGACAAAATCAGTGTGCCTGTCAGAAATAAGACTTTCCCCTTACCAGAGTGTACAACAGCCCTTCGAAAATTTAAAGGAATTAGAGAACGCTATGGTTGTGACAATCGACTACAACACACCCTTGGTTGTCGAGATGGACGCTTCAGATATTGCCATTGCTGCATCTGACTCAGAAAGTCCGACCTGTGGCCTTCTTTTCTAAGACAAACACTGAGCGAAAAAAATCACTCTGCTATCGAAAGAGGCATACGCCATCCTTGAATCTATCGGTAAATGGAAGCATTATCTCTTCGAAAAGCCCTTCAAACTTATCACTGACCAGCGGTCAGTTTCCCTTATGTACGGTGTGTTGCAGGAAAGTAAGATAAAAACAGTAAAATTCAGTTATGGGTTTTTGGCTAAGATATCAGCTACAGACCTGGAAAAGACAATCTGGTACCTGACACCTTGTCGCGTAACCTATGCGCCAATGTGATGGCAATGGTAAATTAAAAGAAATTCATGATTTATTTGTAATGTACTACTCATAAGGTTGCTGAAAATCCATCGACAGCCCACGACCGGTTTCGCCCTTCTTGGGGCTCATCAGGTAGGCGCAGTCCCCGGGTTTCCGTCAGCCTTATGTTCTACTTGAAACCAAATTGCACGAAATTAGCGAATATACACTCATTTGCAAATTAATTTGGTTTTTCGACTCATTACAAATATATACCTGTATCGCGATATCTCGAATATCGTAGCGACTGGAACATGAGGCGGCCTGGTGCAGCCTGAGAACATCATAAACGAGAGATTCAGCTGGGTTGCAGCTGAGTCTCTAGAAAGAACCAAATTAGTTTGCAGATGAGTGTATATTCGCTAAATTCATGATTTCTTGTGTCATCCAGGAATTACTCGTATGCACCACTTTGTTCTTTCCAAAACCTTGCCGTTTTCCCTAAAATAGGTCAAAGATATCAAACCGCAATTTTCCCATTTTCCGCTTGCCTTTCGTTGCGCGGATGCATGTGCATCTGCGGTTATTAAACGTCTGTATAATTCTATTTGGTGTGCCTGCATATGTACATTCAAATCGTGGCTCCTCATTCATATCTGACGAACCGTCCACATTCCTACATGACAGAGGAGGCGAACAACTACTTATAATCCCCAGGGGAACGGGCAACTCGAACGCCTCAGCGGGACACTCGAACGCAATCCGGCTCAGACTCAAGACGAAATGCCTTCAACTCTGTCACTCGGAGTCGGCTCTATCAGATCCCCTCCAGTCTATACGGTCCATTCTCTGCGTCTCCACAAATGCCACTCCGCATGAACGTCAGTCACCCTGTGGTTTATCTATACCAACATGACTAACTATTCCAGGACCTGTTTAACTGAAGAGATTTAACCGTGCGTCAAAGTATGAACCCGTCGCTTAGGAAGTCGAACTTATAAATTTCAATCCATATCACACCCAGAGGAAAGGAAAGCACTGTATCCGTCCGCCATCTCGCCCCTGTGATGATCGCAAAGATCTCAACGAGTTCAGTACCGGGCGAGATGGACCAAGTGGTTAGAGCGCGAAGTTACTGACCGGAAGGTCCGCGGTTCGAACCCGACTTCTGCCTCTCGACTTCCCCTGTCTAGGCTGGGGCAACCTGGCAGTACCCCAGCCCTTGTGCTTCCTTCGTGTGGCATGGCAGCTAGGCACCGAAAGGGTGCTAGAGTTGAACGATTTCCTTTATTTCCTCGAGCACTTTCCGGATAGTCCGATGCCGGATATTAACGGCCACTGGGAGCAGATAACCAGAGTGGGACTCGGAGCGGGGGCTTTCGTTTGTAGTACAACCCAGCTAACCTCATTCACATGTTGGGTATCTGATAGGGCTGTCGCTTTGTTGGAGGCCCGGCGACAGATCCCTCCTGACGGTAACCCCAAATCCACCCGAGTGTCCATACGGACTGAAAAGCCGAAGAAATGGAAGACGCGAAAACTGCTGAAAGCGCCCGCAGTTTCTTCCACTCGATTTTGTTTGACTCTTGTCAGTGAAACTCTCAGGGGTCAGAATGGCTCTCTGGTGTCTAGCAAAGAGGAACGTTTGGACAGTTGGGCACAACACATCGAACAACAATCCATTTAGCCTCCCACTACCATCAATCTGAACAGCCAGTGCTCAATAGAAGGGTGGACTTGGAATGGTGGAGCATGGAATGTCCCTTAGCCCTAGAAGTGTTTGAGTGTATATCTCTACTCAAGTGTCACCTCGCTCCTGGCCCTGACGAACTTTCACCTGCTCTGTTCAGAAATAGGGGCAACTCCTTCGGTAAAAGTTCCTCAACGACGCTTGTCCTCTCAGTTCTGGTGGAATTGATAATTCTGAGCGACAGAGCACCAAAGATGAGGACACGTTGTTGCGAGTCGAGTAGTTCCAGGAAAAGATTAGAAGGGTGAAAAGTCTTTCAACTGTGCCACCCTTTCGGTGCCTAACTGCCATGCCACACGAAGGAAGCACGAGGGTTGGGATGCTGCCAGGTCGCCCAAACATAGACAAAGAAGTCGAGAGGTGGAGACCGGGTTCGAACCACGGACCTTTCGGTCAGTAAACTCGCGCTCTAACCACTTGGGCCACCCCGCCCCCAGATTAGAAGACAGAATAGAAGAGCGTAATGTACGCTTTAATCGTCTAATGACGGTAGTACATGAGCTGAAAATATAAAGTGAGAATTATGAGTTACTGGTCCAATGTTTTGTTTATTTAGTCAAATGGTCTTCATACTAGGAGCCACTGAACAATCCATGGCAGTGACAGGAATAGCACAAACTCATCATCATCATCATCATTATCAGCTGCAATAACCGCGTACTGGTCGTCCCCTGGTTGTAGCTGCCAGAGTTTCGTTCCCCGATGATTTGGGGGGGGGGAGTAGGTAGCGGCGCATTGCACGCGCGAGCTGGTAAATTGGTACATAAATCCAGCACTGTCAGTGGGTTGTCAAGCGGGGGGGGGAGGTGGAAAAGGAGCTATGCATTGAAGGCAATAGCTTGGATGCACGAGCGCCATTGAGGGCGCGACTGGGCCATGTCTGATAATGTCTCTAGCCATTGATGTGGCCCGTCTCGGGGTCCCCATCCAGGAAGACGGCA
>NW_008751898.1:499336-505283 GCF_000715545.1 Opisthorchis viverrini | reverse complement strand
GTTTCTGATCCATATAGTAATATGGAGCGCACCGCAGCATTGTAAACTCGACCCTTGACAGAGAAACTGATGTCACGCCTACGCCACAGGTGACGTAGGTTCGCAAAAGCTGCTCTGGCCTTCCCAATCCGGATGGTAATTTCATCGTTCGCCAGACCACCGGGACTGATACAGCTGCCCAGGTAAACAAATTTGTCTACTACCTCAATCGGTTCATCCGCAAGCATGAGGTTAGGGTTCGAGCCCACCCAGTCTTGCAGTAGCACTTTACACTTTGCTGATGTGAAGCGCATACCAAACTGCGAGGCAGAATTATTTAGATTATTTAGTATTGTTTGCAATGCCACGGGGTCAGATCCTAGAAGATGTCGGTCGTCTGCGTACTCGATGTCTGTGAGCGGAGGCCCAGGGAGCACCTCGGTCTATTTAAAATCCAGGGTTTTGAAGAACTGTGTTCGTCTTCTGTGAGCGGAGGCCCAGGGAGCACCTCGGTCTATTTAAAATCCAGGGTTTTGAAGAACTTCCAGTGTTCGTCTCACGATTAAATCTGTCACTGAATTAAGCAAGTATGGAGAGAGTGGGCATCCCTAACTGAGGCTTTTGAAGAGCTCGCCGTATACTCTAACTCTGAATACGAGGAACTTCACCTGTTCACAAATTGATGGGCAAGCGTGTCAGAGAGAACGTACAGGCCAACCGAGTCGAATGCGCCTTGGAAATCTAGGAATACTGAAGTCGTGGACCGTTTGTACGTATGACATTGTTCTAGCACCTCATGGACTGTGAAGATTAGGCAATCCTAACCCTCATCAGGTCGAAATCCCGCCTTCTGCCTTCAAATCAGTGTTTCACGAGCCATCGTAAAGCGACGAAGCACAAAAGATGTCAACAGTGTCGTTAAGAACGGGGTCAAGCAGATCCCCTGTCATTACCACGCCCAACGCAGGCTCTATTTTTGAAAACGGCCGCTGTCACCACTTCTCTACTGTTGTCTGATAAGTTCCAACCGAGTAAATTCAAGCAAATAGATAAAAAAAAAGCGTTGACTGGGGGCTTCAATCCCATCCTTGAACAATGCGGATGGGAAATAAACCAGGTCAGGATCTGGGTGGCGCTTAAGAGACCATACGCAGTCATAAGCCTCAAAAGCCGCAGGTAGTTCCACGTTCACTGTCCAGTGTTCTACGTCAACTGTAGGCTTCAGATGAATAGAACCCGGTAGCATCATCATCACCGACAGCATGACATCAGTGTTCAACACCGATGCTTCGCTGCCGTAGGTAGCCACCATTAATGTTCGAAGTATTCGGCCCAAAGGCCTTTTTCTCTTTATTCACGATGGGTACCCCACTCTGATTTTGATTTTTTTAATCGCACGGATCGCGCATGTCCGGGTTTCTGGGGCTTCTTCTATTTCGTTAGCTCTCCGGGTTTACCATATTTCACGGTCGGCGAGCACGCTCACCTGCACTTGACGTTTGATAATTCATCAGAAATTATGTTTGGGACCGGCAGAAATATTTCTCCGAGAGTTAAGCATTGCGACTGTTCAGTCCGATATCCATTGCTTGAGTGGGCTTGATAGAGCCGTGCCATAGGCAAAATCCCCAGCAATGTACACAGGTGGCGACTTCGTCCCGGTATGAACTTATATCTGATGGTGGAGCAGGTGAAAGACAACTTTGGTAGATTCGTCTAACATCCGGATCTGCCCGTCTCTCAGCTTCCCTTTGCCCGCACCTTACGCGGTCATGGAAAACGGAGGGACAAGGGGTCCGGAAGAGCNAGAGCGCGTGGTCGGAATCCACAAATATGTTCCGAAACGAGCGGGAATAAACTAGAGATCCACGCCATCAGTGACTTATGGCGATATTGACAATTTCTTGCCTAGTTCTGACAGCTGTCTGTCAAGGGCAGAGTTTACGTTGCAGTAGTACGATCCATGCTGTCTGTGGATGGAAAACGATGACTCTACACGCAGTAAATATGAAAATTATCAGTTTTTGGCCATCGGTATCTCTGAAGCACTATTTTGGTCTATGTGAAACATCTTTTGGCAATGCTGAGGCACGCCAGAAGATTACGAAGAAGAAACTCTTGGGCGGAATTCCGCATCGCATTACCGCTCGCAGTTGGACACTGCTACGGCCGGGAGCCTATACCGTATGCGAACGGCCAATAGACGGGCTGCTTGCCAGTCAGGTTCTGATTCATCGGCTGTATTTGGGGCCATTAGCCGCACAATGCAGCTGGCTGCAAAATCATTGTGAACGGAATAAAAAATGTTTACGAAAATCGTAAATTTTTTTGCGTTTCTGCTCGATCCAGAAATCATTCTAATTTACTTCCCTATTTTCGCAGATCACCAATTTTCAGCGTCTGCTGAGAACATAAAGAGCAGTGCTACACCCTTTTTTCACTTGTGCCTTTCAGGTGAACGACAGCCACTGACCGACAAGAACAAAACCGACCCGGGAAACTTGGGCAAAAGCCTCGATCCTGTGTATCAATCCGTGAATCCGTGAATCCGTGAAGGAATCATACCTCTTCTAAGCACCCCTGGAAATATGGAATGCCTAGATGGGGCTCAAACGTTTGGACTGACATTTTGAACTCAATTGCTTGTCTGTTTTAGTCCATCGTCTTTCGAATTTTCAATTTCATTTTGCGAATACTGACTCCCTAGGATTGACCCAACAATCATGATCAAGTATCTGCCGAATGCCGCTCGCACATGCTGCGTCGGAATTCCAAGGATGTTGTCGCCGCATACAGTTTATATACAGTGCGCTCTAAGTCTGTTTTAATCTGCTTTTTCCGCTTTATTGCTATGCACTTTGGTATTTGTTTTAACGTGAACATCTGATTGGAGGGCTCACACAGAGAACTAAGGTGGAACAACCGTACGATTGACGAACGGGAACGAACGATATATGAAGGTGCACTCAAAACTAATTTTTTGAAGTTTGATGATGGATGGATAGTTGGATTATTTCTGAGAAAACTCGGCACACCGGAGCACGAACATGGACAAGCTTCGTCCACCTCAAGCTGCCCTACAACTTCAGCTTTGATGAAGCGGTCGGAACACCGTCCCGGATATAGGGTGATCACAAATCACTGTCCAAAATCTTTCACCAGTTGTCTCAAACTGCTCAAGACAGATGATGTTTTCATCACTTTTGCTGATATTGTCAATCGGGAATGAGGGCGTTTCGAGTTCAGTCGGTGACGGAGGGCTAGCTTCACGAGAACGCTTACATCTGACAGCTGGGAATAAAAATCATTGTTACTTTTATTGGTGGGCGAATTCGGTGGATATTTTCGCTGGAACATTAGCTTGGATGTTTCAGGCTGAGAAGTGAAAAGTGAAGCGAGGAAATGTCGTCATTACAGCAATACCCTGCGATAAATGAATCAATCTTGCTTCAAAATTTACGCTTGTCAGAACATGTCACACACGAGCCAGAGGGTCGTCTGTTTCTCAAAACCCTTTTACCCCAGTCGTGTGCTGATCGAAAGTGACCAAGGTGTAGACAGTGCATGACCTGACGACGAAGTAGCAAAACGCTAATCAGTAAACTGTATCACGTTGACAACAGTTATCTCCCTGGATTGAGATCCCAAGACTCAAATGTTTATTGGCATTGGCAGAAGTTGTCCAGTGAGGTTTATAGCGTCACTCGTGCATCAAAGCTATCGCTTTCAATTCGCAGCTACTCAGGTATCTAGCCAAATGAACACTCCATCGCCTTCAATGCCTAACAGTATCTCATTCGCCGTTCCACTTTCAGGTGATGGAAACTGTAGCAGCCGGAACCAGGGTACCCATGATGCATGGGTTTTAGATGATAAACCAAAAGTTGGATCGTATGTTCATCCTCTCTAGCTGGGCAATCCATGTTGGTGATGCATAGGGTAAAACTTCAGCAAAGACTTCCTCTTTGCCAGTGACATCATCACCAGTGATGAGGCCTGACAAATGGAGTCAGTTCACGAATTCAACAGACCCGAATCACGTCTGCTAATTAGAATAATTCGTGGCGCCAAAAGGACACATTGTAGGGACTTCAGGGTAATGTGAACCAGGCTGCAGTAAGGGCTTTGTCGTATGGTTGCGAGACATGATCTCTGCGGATAGATTGTGAAGCGTGCTTAGGGCTGTGGGCACTGGAGTCTCGGAATTATTGTTGGTATCGGATGACGACAACCCGTTTTCGGAGGTCATTATGGGACGAATATTCGGTTGCATAACAGGTACTTCAGATAGCGGGAGCATCCAGCATATTCATCTGCGGCGGATTGCTCGAGTGTTACACGTGCTGAAATGAAGCCAACCTGGGCTTGTTGTTCTCCGTGCACTCGTCAAAATAACATCAACCACTCCTGTGGATGACGTGTGGACGTGTGAGAAGACTTCAGGTGTTGAAGGTGCAGTCCGCCTTCCAGAATGAGGTAACACTTCCCACGCTTGAATGGAGGCAATCAAAGAAATGGCGCTGATCAAGACCAGTATTGTAGTTGCCTTCAGATTGTCTTGGAGTTGTAGGCGCATCAAAATATCTGCGACAGGTTCGCCCCAGGTCCGTCTTTTGCCCATTCTATTTTCGGTACATTTAAATGGAAGTTCTTAAGCATAAGAAAGTAAAATGGGGTTGTAAGTTGGCAGCGGTGATTTTGTCACCAATAATAATAATAATAACGAATTGATGCGGCGATGTCTGCATCTGATATACGCCTATTATCCCGGAAAGGCGCATCAGGTAGAGCTCGTCTAGAAAACCCCAGCATATGTTCCCGGGTGTCCTGTAACTGGCCTGTTATGAGGAGAGCACAACCGTCATTGGAACAACCGTTTTCATTGTGAAAGGCCTAACGTTTGTCCTTCAGTTGTCCTTGACAGATCAGTACTATTTCTATCTTATTTTTTGACCTGCCTAGAACTTTCCCGAAACTTTATAAGCGGCGAGTACTTGGCTTAACATGACATTTCTTTTCTCGTCAAAATTCAGGGTATTTTTATCTACCGATTACTGTATTCAAGATACCCGAAACTCTAACGAGATTAGGGGACAAAA
Organism: Opisthorchis viverrini; assembly: GCF_000715545.1. NCBI lineage: Eukaryota > Metazoa > Platyhelminthes > Trematoda > Opisthorchiida > Opisthorchiidae > Opisthorchis > Opisthorchis viverrini. Next base: position 500,205 of record NW_008751898.1, on the reverse strand, counting down.
CAGATTAGATCAGCAGCTTGCGAACCGGACAAATATAGGCCATGAGCCAGTGCCGCAGTATCTCAAGGGTGATCTTGCAAGGGACGGGATTTGAACGAGGTTGGGCCAAACAAATGTCCGAAGTCGTGGTTGGGGGCGAGATGGCTGAAGTGTTTAGAGTGCGAATTTGGTGACCCGAAGGTTCTCGTGGTTCAAAACCGCCCTCAGCCTCTCGACTTCCCCCGTCTAGGCTTGAAAAATCTGACAGTGTCCCAACCCTCATGTTCCTTTGGAAGGCATGATCTACAAAATGATCTACAAGATCTACAGCTTCTGTGTCGAACCGATCCTCGATTTCTCTCCTATCTTACGGCTCACTGGTTGTACATCACCCGAAAATGGGCCATACACGCACAGTCCGGAATGGTTCATTTCGGTAATGTAACCAACAACCGACTGAAGAATGCGAACGGGCACCACTCCGACACGTTGAAGCATGCCATTCAAAAGGTGTCCCGGCACGCCGGGTGGCTCTTGCGGGAGTTTGAGATGCATACATCGTACCACTGCGACAAGCGGCAAATCCTGGAGGGTGACGCCTACGTTCTAAACGTAGTCTGTTGAATGACAACATATGCATGCTCTCTCGTTTTGAGACACTTGGGTCCGCGACCGCCGCGGCTGCCGTATGACAGCGTCGAATCAAACAAGGTGAGGTCGAGCTGCGTAAACTAACTTATAGTTTGTGGCGCAAACACCCAGATGCTCCCAGACTGTCGACACCTGTGCTGGAGAATGCACGTGCCCTTTCTACCAGGCGATGTGGCTCCCCTGTGTACACCTGTTCTCTGTATTTCGAGATCAGTCCGTTCCGAGCAGTAAGAACTATT
>NW_008751898.1:472693-493402 GCF_000715545.1 Opisthorchis viverrini | reverse complement strand
CCGAAACCGGAAGACCGGGATGTACAAAGTAGGTTCAAGGTCAGTTGGGGTGGGTACAAGGGGGATAATCTTTCCTGTCCAGGGCCCATGGTGACTCGTACGTGGTACCCGCAATAGGGGAAGAGAGAGAGAGGGAGAGGCACACATAATGTCATATGATAGGCATACAATCAGGTACAGTCGGGTTTCAACTGCGTCACAGTTACGGTATTCAAAGTCGGCGGTGTTTATTCACCTGGCGATTTGGTTCACTTAAACAAATCGCCATAGTACAGGATTTTCAATAATACAAGAGCATGTACATTACACATAGACATTCTACACCATGAAGTGGCAAGTCTGAAAATGCCGTAAATTTCGAGAAATCAGTCTCATTGTGCGAATAGCCTGCGGCGTATCCATCCTTACAATGCCTTTCTGTTCATCGTTGCCGCGGTGGCCGCTCACTTAAAGAATACCTTAATTATTTTAGCCCGAAATATAGGGTTTCCAAATATGTGATTTTTGCGGGGAGTTAGTCTAATCCATTTGGGCCTTCTGGTGACGCGTTGCTTATAGCATTTTGGTTTAAGTGGGTGAAATTTCAAGGTCATGGACCCTCACCGATTTGCATTTTAGTACTGTAACGCAGTTGAAACTCGACTGTATCTGTATGCACGTCTATCACATGAGTTTATGTGTCTCTCCCCTCCCTCGCTCCCTGTTGCAGGTACCATGGTCGAACCACCACGAGCCCCGGACGGGAAAGAATAGCCGCTTGTACAACCCCCCGGACTGACCTTGACCGGCCCCCTTTGATTGTACTTTTGACTCCTTCCGGTTTCGGTTCCGGTTAATACACGTGCGTTGTTGCTACACTCCGGTCTTCTTCCCTGCACCACCCGACCTGTGCGCATGTGTGCTGTGTATACTGTGTGGATTCATTAATACCAGCCCGTATATCTGCACATTTCAGAACTGACGTGTGCCGTCCTCTCGAACGTCGAATACCGCTGACTTCCTGACATCCCACGCTACAGTACCGGTTCACGCAGCGCTCACGCGTCTTGCGGCGTCATCTCCATTCTGAGTGGCTGAAGTCTATTTGACGGGAACATTCAGAAAATGACAACATGGCTAATTGGCGGTTTATGATTGAACCTCCTGAACGAAGCATAGAATTACAATGCGGCTCTATCTGTTAAAAATGTACATCGTTACCAGATTTCCAAATGTAATTGGGGTAGATAGTATGCGATTCCCGGTAGTTCATACAGCTCGCTTGTTACAAGTGTGGTCGTCCAAGTTTTCTCTAAAGGGACCGGTATCACCCAGGACTATAATGTGTGATTAATGATGGTAACAAAAAAGCAAATAATCAGAGAAGCCCACGTTTAGCAGTTAACGCGGTTATATTGGCTGTGTGCACTCAGCGTCGTTCATCTGTTATGAAACGGTTTTTCTTTCGATGGAAACAGATAGCCACTTCCTAATTGTTTGTTGCCCTAAATGAACACCTTGAGGGCCATGTATCAGTCGAATTGTGTTCAGCAGCCACAGGAACAGGTATTTGCATTGAGCACCCTATGGTTAATTGTAACGGAACTATCGGTGCATCCTTCGCAGCCAAAAGATCAATGATAGTGTCTGCAGTTATGCCAAAGGTGGTAACCACTTTCTTATTTCTGACAGTTCCTTCCTTTAACACCAAGTATTGTGTGGGCATAAAGAAAGGTCCCCATCATTTGAAAACCCTGAAGAATGAGAGGAATTGTTGAGGTATGTAGTGATCATTGCCTGCTACTTTCGTTTAGTTATTTAACCAATGTTGGTGTGGAAACTTGCTAACTTATGTTTTTGCTGGAAAGCATTCTTTCCAGTTGTCATCCACGTAGATTGGCGTAAACCCCTGCCTTCAGGTAATCACCGCTTCCTCTTGCCTCTAAGGCACGCTTGTTGTGTTTGACGAGAATGGCTCGCACACATTGGTAATTCTGCATGCCGTATACGCAGCAACCGACAAACTACCGTCTACGGTGTATCTGTATCCTACAATCTTCGGCTGGAATAACGTTTGTGTAACGAATTTTCGGTGCTCGAGTTACACTTTTGTAGTGAAGTACCCAAGAGGAGCAGAAAATTCCTCAGCCACATAAACTACGGGGATCCTGCATACATTACAAAACATATGCCGCTATGAGGAATCTTATGTCGCCGTAAAAGCACTACGTTTAGGGACCACTCTGAATGTGTAGACGAAAGGGGATAACTACGCCCCCTTTTCTCACCTACGCAAACTTGTCTTCAACGCAAGGCCTGGATACCTTAGCTGCCGTGACGCTTGCGTTTTCCGAAAAATCTAAAGCCATGAAGCGGGCACCATGATAACGGTAGTCAATATCACTGATCTCGAATACTTATTGCAACTGCTAGGCCCACGTCTATGTTCGACACTGATTATGAGGCCTCGCCGTAATCCAACGGTCAACGACCGTCTTCCATACCCATAACTATACGCGCTACCGCTCATCCTTGCTACCTATAGTAAACACAAAGCGACATTCACGCGGGCAGTAAAAATGAGGCATCAGCTGTGCGTGATAGCTTAACCTGACGGCCTCACATACTCACTGCTGTACTCATTGTCGCATTACTTGGCCACGTATCGTGCCTTCTAGGTCCGCATCCAGGTGCGGCGTTGATTAACTGATAACCTGATCCAACCTGATCTGTCATACTCGTAACTGTACGTGTCGTCGCTTACCTCTGCTAATTACGATAAACACTGGGTCAGTATTTATGCAAACCGATGAATGCGAGGCCTAATTTATGCACACAAAATCTAACGGCGAACGAAGTATGTCGTACTCATAATTGTAAGCTCTTTTTGAAACTGCTGGGCCAATGCCTTTATGCGACGTTGATTATTAGGGCTCAACTGTGCACAGTGTTCTAATCTTATGACCAACAACAACCCGTCATACCCATAGCTGTGAGCAATCTGGCTTATGTTTTCTGCCTATAGCACTCAGTATGAAACCCCAACCATACCTAGCAGCCCAGTGAATGACCAATGACAGCCCGTCACACTCATAACTGCACCCGAAGTCATCTGCCGGGGCTACGTATTGTAACTACGGGGTCCGTGCAATGCTTGTGGCTGACTGTAATGCACCAGCTATAAATAATAAACCAATCCAACGACCAACGGTGGTTCTTCATATGCATGAGTCGTCCGCCTGCCAACCCCATGCTTGATAAAACAGCCTACTTTAACAAATATTTTTCTATTTATTAGTTGTATCGGTACAAATATGATGTTTAGTAAATCCAGTTCTCAGTTTCGGGAAGCTGCTTTTACTCGACAGGGTTTGCGTAAAAGAATATATAATTATCATCATCATCATCAAAGACAGCAACACCAGTGTTGGCACTGAAGCTTTACTGCCGTACATCAATAAGGCTTGTCTAGTTATAGATACACATAATTATATTGAAAGCCTCAGAGTGGAAAGAGGAGAAAAAGAGTGGGGGAGGAAGGGGACCTAGTGCTGGCCTATGTCAAGCCTCATTGAAGCAGTTAGGAATTATGACAACTTTTGACTGCCTGTCATTTCGGGCTCACATCAAAGTGATTTCAAGCAAGGCCATTTCCTACTTTGGGTCCCTCATGCATCCACGGGTGTCTTATCGCCTCGTTTGAATAGCAGCAACGAACCACCATGAACCCTGATGGACCCAAGGATGTCGTTACTACGACGACCCTAAACAGCTCATCCAAGATGCTCAAGTACGGGGCTGTCCATGAACCCAAGTACGGCGTCGCGATGACGGCACCGCGACTACCATCCTCAGTCTGATGGCTTGTCCGTAGTTCATTATATCCATAATGTTTCCCAGACGAGCGTGTTACGTGCACACATGAGACCGTCCCACTCCGTTTAATTTGTGCAAGGACCTAAAATCAGTGGCTACCTCATTGCTCCGCCTGCCTGTTCTGCCCACAAATCCAACAGTTCGTCGAACGGCGCTATTGTTGGCCTGGTATATCAGTGAAGATGAAACCTTGCCCTAAGCCAGATATAACGCATGCCGAGCACCATAAAAAACAGAAAACCTACTAGCTGTGACGAATTCCTTGGCTTTAGCGGAACGCTCGTGCAACCATTGAATTTTACATATACACTCAGGAGTGGAGGCTGCATTTTGAGTTTTCGTGGACGTAAAGGGCATGATCGTTGTGTATGTCGTTTTGAGATTATTTACCAGTCCAATGCGGAAGAAAACACATGAAAAACCAGGTTTTTCCGTAAAATTTTCCACCGTTTTATCAGAAGCGTGAAGCCACCGGCAGCCATTAGAATAGAAATTCCCCGTACAGATTGGACTCCGTGTTCGTCTAAATCATTTCTAATAAGACCGCGGCCACATGAGGAGATTTTAATGGCTAGAATATATACCATCAAATACTAAAGCGTTATGTTAAAAGTTCCTTCCTTCAAACTACGGCTTCAGAGAAGTTTTGAGTGTGCGTCTAAGGGTGGGCCCGTGATGTTGCAACTTTAAACTGCCTCTCATCTTGAATGACTGCCTTCCTGGTTAGAAATTCAGGTGGTCTGCCGTTCTGTTTTTTGTATAAGTGAACTCTTTCAGTCTGGCGAGACATTTATATATTCCGTTTTCTTGCCACGCTTCTGTTATACAACTTTTGTGCCAAAACCTTGGTCAGCTATAAATTTGTTTTAACGCATACTTTGCGAGCTGGCCCGATCACCCCTTGGCTGTTGATCCATATCGGTTTTGCTTGCATTGGTAGTACCTCACCGTTTGTCGAAAACCACTGCGTACCGTGGAGACCGTTTCGATTTGTTGAGCAACGAGCACACTTGCTTAGCCATTCGTTCGGAGTTTTGCCGGCTTGGTTTCTAACCTTGGCGCTCGTTGCTCAAGCAATCAAAACGGACGTTGCATATGGTGTTTGATCACTTGCTCAACGAAGGCAACCTTCCTTCTACCTGGAAGGAAGCAAGTGTCACGTCAATCTGCATATCTGATGACCGATTATCATATGGCAGCAACAGGCAAATGAGGCGCTCTAACGTAGAGCGCAAGGTGATGGAACGCACTATGAAGCGGGCCATTTAAAATCACCTCACTGACAACACCTATTCCCGGTGCAACAATATTTCCTTCCAAATCGTTCTTGCATGACGAACAAGTTCACTTTTATGAACAGCTTAACTTAAGTTAATAGTAAATGGTTCATATGGGATACTATAGTTTCCGACTTCCCAAAGGCATTCGGTCGAGCCTGTAGCTACAGGCTCTAGTGGACTATAGCGGTCTGGCTACCCAACAAGTTAGTTTACCAGGAGTGTGTGGTAAAGAAATAAAATACTAGCGTTGGGTTGGGTATAGGATAATAAAGAGGTCAGATGGAACAGACTCACTAACAACCCTTCAAAATAGCTCGTCGTTGGCCCAGGTTAGCGAATGAAAACAACCCAATAATGTTGGTCCAGAGGTCTTCTGAACAGTTCTCATGTATAATAAATTCCGAAGATGGTCTGAAATGTTTTGGTACCAGAGTTAGTACATGAGACACGCGAATGGCCGCTGCGAGCGTGAGCGAAATCAGAAGAGAGCCGAAGCACGTGACCACGCTTGTGTTCTGTGAAATTGTACAAGTGCGCGTTTTTGTGGTTTTTCGTATTCCAACAAAAAACGATTATGCAATTGATGAAATACGTAGTGTTATAATGGAAGTGAAATAAAGGTACAAAACGCTACAAGCCCCACGCGTCCCTTTGCTGCACAATTTTGAGTCCTGTGGGATTCAGGGATAAATTGTACGCTAGAATGGGACATCTTCATGAAGCAAAACGAAAGTGATTCAACCTACTTTCCTCTGGCGTCGGTCTCCATCGGAATCCCCAAGCATCGGTTTGGGGACAACTTCCGTACCTGATCTAAGTTAAAAACCTTCTAGGTGTTTCACCAAGGACATGTCTACTTTTTGGAGTCATGGAAATCAAAGCTAGTGCCTTTCAAGTGGGCGTAGACGCTGCAAAGCAAAGGGGTCGTCGGAATAGCCCATTCTTCAGAAGGACGGAAACCAAATCCTTACATCATTCGGACGCCTTTCTCATGCTTGTTGAGAACTGACCGGATGACAGTAAGAGGACGGATGTTAAACGCGCTTTGCGTTGCCTTACCTATTTCCCCAGCATTATTTCTGCCTACGAGGAGACCTACTGCTTACTTTTGCTCAGTTTAAACAAGGTTTAGTCAACGGGATTCTCACGGTTAATCTACCTAACACACAGCGAAGAAATGGCTATAAACAAGTTTTAAAGCAAGTTCTAAGTGCCATCTGTAAGCCACCCAGCGACGAGAACCATGAGAAAATATAGTGAAAGCCATGGCACTCGGTTCCCATTTGGGGACCACGAACAGTTAGGACAAGATTTTGATGATTCCCACTTGGCATTGTGGAAGTCAGGTTTTTTATTTTTAACAATTAAATGGGACTCAAACGTTTGGACTGGTGCTCAAAACTCAGCTGCCCGTTTGCTTCAGTCCATCAGGGAGACATCATAACTTTCGAAAGTTCAATTCCACTGTGAAAATGCTGAGCGCCCAAACCAAGTGACAGCTGATTGGTGTGATTAGTTGAAGGATTCAAAGGCATTCCTCGTTTACAAATATACCTAAGAGAGCTGGCTCATCTATGGAATCAGAGCCGGTGCTTGTCCGGCATAAGCAATTTAATCAAACTCGTGTGCAAAATGTGTTTGTAAAAATTTTGTGATTCTGAATGTGTGCTCAAACAAAATAACAGTATAATCTGCCTTACTCTCGTCTGAATTAGTTTTAATTGGCTTACATTGGTAATTTTGATTGGACGTCTTGGAATCCGAGCCACACGTTTGTCGCCCACACCAGCTAGATTTCCCTTTTTGTAGTGAGCAGGCAGCGGGCATTTTCGACTGAGTTACAGCCTTCCGGATTTAGGGCGGGGTTCAATGGTTAGCTGCTCATATTCTACATCTCTAACCCCGAACTGGCTGGCAACCCCCGGTGGAAGGCTACAGAAAGCCTGTTATCCTTCGCCGTTTGTAATGGAAAACTATACTGCCTGTATAAAGTACTTGAATGTGATAACAAACAGTTTATCAGGAAACTCAACCAAGGGACATGGGGCACATAAAATTTGACATATTTGAACGTTTTACCGGCTTAATGGAATACTGTAGATGCGATTCGTATATTGAAAGCAATGTGTTCTTCGGAAGCCAGTGTTTCTCGTAATAACCCTCCAGACTCAGGAAGAACCAGGCCTTCACAACCGTCTCCTTGAACAGACGATGTCAGAAGAAATACAGTACTGACCCCTCCGGTATATTTTGTGTCAACGAGCGTACTGTGGGTCGTGGCAAGTTCAGTGGATTAATATGGCTGCATAACAACCTGCAAGTTTCCCCATTGAAAGCTGATCGCATTTTCCGGCAAGCACTGTTTTCCAGTACGAGGTATTTGTTTACCCTGAAAAATAACTCGCTTTGACAAATCGCCCATACGGATAAGCAACAGAAAATTCAGTGGAGGAAGGCGGTTTCAATTGTGTAGTGGTCAAATCGAAACCACCATAGTTCCCGAGAGATAATTTCCATTCGCCGGGTATCGGTCGGCAAATTAAAGGCTCCTTTTAAGTCGAGACTAGGCGGCGTGAGTCTGTTGAAACAATACGATATAAATGTTCATTTCAAAGTCATCAATGCACGATGGCTTCCTCGCTGCAAACACGAACAAGATCCGTATGTTAACAAAATTAGGGCATGCCGTGCATAGATGAGTAAATTTGTGTTGTCGACTCAAAGTAGTGTCATATAGGGGCATCAGGTCATTTGACGTCGACGGAGACGCATGCTGTTTTATGATAACAGATCACCCCCCACCATGCACCTTCGGCTAACCGGTTAGACCTTCCCTCACTTTTGCTTTATTGTCATTTGTCAAAACTGGCCAGAATCTGTCACGCTGAGGAGGCTTATCGGATTAGAATAAGTTTTCCTCAAGAATCTTAGAACTGATCTGTCGCTAAAGTTTATTCACACAACATGACAATCACTACATCTGATGAGGCGCAGTAAAGACGAGGCCTAAGTGAGTGGGCTTTTCAGAATCAGATCACGAGTTTGCACATCCTGCCAAACCTAGGTCTATTTCTTGGTCAACATTAGGGGGCGAGATCACTCAGTGGTTAGAGCACAAATTTGCTGACCGGAAGGTCCGCGTTCGCACCCGACCTCTGCCTCTCGACTTCCTCTGTCTAGACTTGGGCAACCTGGCACTATCCCAGCCTTCGTGGTTCCCTCTGGTGGCATGGCAATTAGACACCGGAAGGGTGCTCAGCTGAACGATTGGGTCCTCAGTAAGAGCCGATGGCGAACTCGTTAGAGTGAGGTAGCTAATCACCGACGGTAAATATTCTATGAATAAAATGTCAACAACTGGATGGACCTGAATTCACACCTAATTCATACTCGATGGCTGTGTGAACCGAAGGGACCGTGGCCATCAAAAGGAAACTTCGACGATGGAGTTACATTCTTAATTCATGTGCACCCACCTAGTGAATCGTGCTAAGGACGAAGGGTTCTGTATGCTTGAAATGTTCGTTACCCTGAATCTCAGTAGCCCTATCCTGACGTTGATGTACACTAAAAGTACAACCCGATTTTTGAGAATCTGGACCAGTCTATGGAGGCCGTAACAGTGACATCCTTACGATTCCCATACCGACTGCCATAGGAAATGCATTGTTTGTTTCGAATACGGGAAGATCCAAACAAAGATGAACGAAATCGAAAAAAACTGGACGTTTTTCATGTGACGAGTTGGATAAAAATGGTTAAATAACAGCATTAACGATGAAAACATCAATCTCTAGTGACTTCGTATTAACGTGGTTCGCCAATGCGTCTGGCAGTAATAGCTGCTTAACGATGTGAACGAAGTGAAGCCAGAATGAGGTGTTGACGTGATACCCAAACAGATACTTCACTTGATGTGACTTTCAACCACGTGTGGAACAAGATTTAATTGAGATGGCGTGAACTTCTCCGGTAGGCAATCTACCCGAACTAAAATAAGGTTTTTACTGTCAGTCTGCATCAAGACTGTAGGTGTCACAACACCGAAAGAATACTGGCCAACCATCGAACTTTCGTCCTCTCCTCTATTCTATCCTGCTGATGACTTTTGGAACTGTACCTGTCATGCGAAAATTTGAACGGTCATCACGTTTTGTTCCCAGACTTTAGATGCTAAACCAAGGGAAGTAGATCGAAGCAAATGAAGTACTGGAGTTGGAAGAAAGGATAGATGCACTACATGTGCCTTTCTCCTGCTCTCCGAAATTGGAACAGTGCCACGTGACAACGTATTGCGGATCCATACGAAGAAGAACACGTGTCAACTGGTGCTGACGTTGGTAAATAAAAACAATAGGTTTCCCAATAACCCCTGAAAATTTGAACGCTCATCACAAGTGCTTTCCTGACGTTCTCTTCTTCAAATATCAACAAACAACACGTCTGAAGGAACAATTTAACGTGTTGTGTTTTCCCCTAATATGTCCCGTGTTTGGCCTGCCAAATATCAACTGATCAGGCATTCTTATTGACTGATTGTCATTCGGGTGTTAAGCTCCCAAGAATGATATGTCCAACTTGCTATCGTTTGCTTGAATCAAATGTTTATGCATCATCGGTTGGCAGATTTTGCGTTTCTTCCCAAATTTACGTCATGTTCCAATATAAAGCACTCGGTAGAGAGGCTGCTCATGTTTGTCTTGGTTTTAAAGAGCAGTGCGATGAAGAGAGATACAAGCTACCTGCCTAATGCTAAGATCTGTGCGACACGAACGATGGGTTGTTTGTGATTCGAAGTTCAACTTAAGAGGGCATTCTGGATTTTCACGCTGTGATGCCAGTTCCATGCTGGACTACAGATTTCCCAACGATGATGTTTTTTTTCCATAGAAATGTCCGACCCCCCATTACGCATGTATCAAATGATGTGTAAAGCAGCGCTTTCCGTCAAATGTTGTATTTCTGAAGGGCGTCTCCTTTGTGAGATACCTATATGAGGTTGCTGAACAGTTGACCGACTTAACCTTGGGACGAATTTCCCCCGAATACACGCTGCCCAGGAACGGCGATCAGTCGTCTCGCCTTTTACACAACCTAATGCTCAACTGATACCTTATTGTACTGGATACACGTGAACTACGGAGGACGTACAGTTCGGTGTAGAAAGCATTTCCACCACATGATGTTACCGCTACGTGAACGGGTGCATTGGTCCCAAAAAAACTGGCCAAGCCCACTCATAATTAAGATATGCGAGCTGTCGTCCAGTGTCAGCTAGTTGGAGCAAGGCAAAAGACATTGGTCGTTGACCATCAACGGCCCAAAAATTCATTCTCCTTGGATACCTTGTCGTAGTAGGACTATTGAGCACATTGTCCCATGGGTCGGCAGACAATAGTCGTTGAAATGAACTGCGTAAGGTCTGAAGCCATTGAAGATATACCTGGGTGCAATCCATTTCAAAAGATATTTTACAAGTTCTTAACGAGTGAATTAAAACTAGGCGTATAACTCCAACAACACTCAAATACCGTAATGCCTTTTACTTGCTCTCGAGGTCATTTGGAAGGTAGAAAAAGACAGATGATAACCAAAGGCGAAAATAGAAAACAGTCGAACGGAAGTTGTGAAATCTGTATTTACATGGGGTGGAGAAATAGACTGCTGCAGAAAAAATCAAGGAGCTGGAAGTACGTTGAAACTGCCATTGGACAAGCCATCTTCCCAAAACCAATGTAAGGTACCCTGATCAAAGGCCATTAATGTTGGTCCGTTGGAGAGTAAACCACCGGGATCGGACCAATTTGGCCGAAAGAATAAAACGGGTGGTGGGGTTGATGCTTGTCGTACATTCATGGAAGGTATTTCTATTGTGTTGATTGGCTCCCCTGTACGTAGGTTCCAAATACCAATGTGTCCAGATGCCAAAAGCGGTGATACAACCATATTACAATCAACGGGAGAGACAGTCGGCACCAGGGGTTGATGAGAAGCAATTTCACAAAGAGTACGGTTGCTCTCCACAGTTGCAGAGCCATGGTAGTTCAAAACTGGTCCTGCGGGCCAACGATCGTCCCAAAGCTGAAGCAAGCCAGAACGGCGCCCAACAAGCAAACCAAAACGATCCCCGCCAGCGGTCACGAGGGACTGGAGAAACGTTATGTCTGTCGATTTGTCCGTGTGCCGTTGGCACAACTTGAAACGGATGAGAAATTTGCTCAACCTTCTTTGTGTACGGCTTGCCTCAACCAAGTCTAGCCACAGTGCCCCTTGATGCGTGGCGGCCACATAAAACAGCCCGTTGGACGCATCAATGCTTTCCTTTCTGGTGGAAGTGGTATGAGCGCAAGCAGTAACCGCAACTGGCGAAGATTTCCCAGTAGAACAGTCACGCGGTATTGGCAAATGCAATTGGGAGTAACCGCCCCCCATTCTGTAGCGTAAAATCTCACTTCGACTGTATATGTAGAGCGGCACTCTGCTGTTCTCACTGGCCTCGATGGATAAGTAGGGAGTGGCAAATTGTATGGATTTACTCGTTGCGAATGTCAACTGAATACTGTCTGCTTCTCTGGGGATTGCTGTGCCTAGAAAAAATGTGATAGAAAACGAGGAGAGGAATCAGTCGACTCACAGGTGCATAGCTACGAAGGCAATATAAAGAATGGTGAAGGAAAATCCAGAGATCCATGTGGTGCAGTGAGACCTGATACATAGACAATACACTAAGTGTGGATCTATAGAGCGCCCTCAGTCGAAGACAGCGAAAATGTCCTAAATCATCGACAGCACAGCTTACACAATCTGCATAGTCTGTGTATAATCATAGTTGACTAGAACAATAGTCAACAAGAGAGATTATCAAACTCAATAAAACGTCCATCCCGTACTGTCGTGAGAAGTTAGGCTAGTTTATGGGTATTAAACTACCGCATAAACACTACCTGTATTGATTAAATGGTGACCATCAGTCGAATTACGGTGAGCGTGCTGGAGCAGTAAAAAGAATCCAATCTGAAACTCATTGAGGCATTCGGATACCTCATTCAACCGTTCTCCTTCTACTGGCATGAAAACAAAGTTTCGCTATCCGTTACCTCCCACAATTTTTAGAAGAGGACACAAGGTGGTCCATCAACTGTAGCCCAGCCAGTGTGTGATCACTCAAAGAGAATTCATCACCGCAGGACAAGCTACTTTTCATTTTGGTGTATTGGACGACTTGCGTCAGCACCTTTAGTAGTCCATGCACTTCCTCTGGAATGAAAACAATGACATCTGTATTTTCTAGTTCGCTTCACTGCATCATCGGTAACGAAATTAAAAAGGGATAGATTGAGCACACGGATTAGACACCACTGCTTGTAAGAAAGTCGTTAGAGAGCGCCACACAACCACGCGCTCACAAGTGAATACAACGAACGTGCGGAAAAATACTACGGACTGGAACCACGAGACTCAATGATGACCAATGACTAGTCACGATTGTGATAAGCAACCTGACCAAACCATCAGCTAGACGTATCGTGCTTAGATTTAAAACGAGTAGTTACTTGATCCATGGGCCCGCCAGCTGAAGCTAGACGCGTGGAGATCAGAGCAAAACTTCATCCCCTTGGTGCGATTCCACGGGGCTACAACCACTGACTGAGTGAGAAACGCGCACTACAAGTTACAAAAAATATGGGACCAGATAGGTTTTCAGACTAAAACTTACGTCTGGTGAAGTGTAGCACGGTGTCTCATTGGAGCGTGTGATTGACCTCGAGGTTTCGCGCTCCTTGAGCACTTTGAAAAAACGATCCAACAATTGATGAACGTGTTGTGCTCTCTGTGGTCCCGAATTACACGTGGAACTGGCATTTGTGACAAAGGATACCAACGAGTCAAGAATGGTGCGGCTGATGGACGGTTGGAGACTGGTAAGAAGGACGGCGTCACTGGTGAAACATCGCCGAACAGAACGACTAAACGAAACGAAAAGGAAGAAGCAAAGTGGCAGAGGAGACAATGAACTGATGCAGTCACATAGGGCAGAGGAACTCATTCTCCTTGTTTGATTCACTCGCTGCTCGGTTGTACCCTTTCTTAAGGCGATTGGGTACAACTCGCGCGCAGTTATCTGGTCCGGTGGCAACGAGGTCCGTTGCCTATGACTCGCCTAAAAAAACAGCGGGGACCGACAGTTGCGAAAGGTTGTGCGCTACACAAATCACTCGGCCTCCAGAAGAACTACAACTACAGTGAACAACTACAGTGAACACTCATCATTTATGTGTGTCGGAATGCTTTATTAAAACCGTAAACATCGAACCACCTCAGAGGCTCCTTCACTGCGTGGTTCCCACTCGCTACTCCTAACTAACCATGGGGAAAACTGACTGCAGTTCAGTCATCGCGATTCCTTCAGGCTGCCTAAAGGATGGTTGATAGCCTGTTCACTTCCAGTTGGGCGCCGATTTTCTCATGCTAGCGGTAGTTTGTGATGCACATTCACCCAAGTTAGAACCTATGGGGCCCTTTCGAGACGCCGCTATCTTGTTCGATGCACTTTAAGTTGGAACAGAGTCTTGGGTATAAAGTAGTAAGGATGATGTTACTTCTGAAAAGTAATCTACATCAGGTTTCATCCCCATTTGAAGCCACTACGTCAGTGCAAAAAGACAGTTTGCGTCCTCTTCGTCGATAGATTTCACCATTTAGCACAGCATCAAGCCGTCAGTAGCCAGGGGGATATGTTACCGATCCGGTCATGTCTACCTGGTTAGTTCCAATCTCACATAAAGCGTAGTGGATTGCCCAGCTGCCCTTCTTCAAAGTCCCGCATTAGTTAGCAGCTAAAATTTGCACAGACCGGACCTTACCACTTAGGAGTGACTGCAAAATCCTGTAACTGGCTGGACGATGGTCTGGGGAAGATGAGGAACCACTTTTCCTGGTTTTCTATCAAATACACTTACTTTCCCATTCCGTCATTTTTTTACGGGATAACGTCAATTTGTGCACTATGCGTCTGCAATTTATTCTTCTGGAATGGATTTAGGCACAATTAAACGTGAAGCATACAAATCTGGCTGAGTCGATTACCAGAAACGTTCTCTACTTCCACAGGAAATCCAGACCGAATAACGCCACCCCGACTTGAGGAACAGACGCACAAAAACACATTTTGAAACGATGCGGTACATGTACACCGTAAGAAGCGCGAATAAGAAAGACATTTTCGGCATCACGGGCGAATGGGCACCCAACTGAAGATGGGAGTTATCCAAACAAACTCAGCGAGATTGACCTGTACGGGAAGTTCTGCGTAGGGCAAAACTGACTGGAAATGCCGTTTAACTATTGGTCTGGTCACAACATCCACTGCTCAGACTTGGTCGCATGAATATCGGCGTCCATCACATAAAAATAGGAGCGGTGATTTCACGTCGTTGTACACAAAGTTTTTATTTGGGATCTGGAATACTCAAGCATGATGTGGTCTCTGCGAAAGTGGTGCCCCCGTTTTGAGCGACCTGCACTTGTGAGGGCCACGACCGTTTACTAAGTGTTTAGTAACCACAACCACTAACCCACCGCTACGCACAACTACGCACTGATGATGTCACCTCGATTGGTGATGAAACGTTTGCAACCAAATTGCCCAGCTCAGCGAACAAGCCAACGACCATCTACGCCACCTGAGCTACCGACATTCTCCTCTATAGTAAACAACGAACGTGTAGCACTCCCAATTTTCTGGACCAAGCTGTCGAACGAGGGCGCTGAGATGAACAAACCGGTCAACGCAACAGAATGCACCCATGGAGTCAAGAATGGCAAGGAGCTACCGACATTCTCCTCTATAGTAAACAACGAACGTGTAGCACTCGCGATTTTCTGGACCAAGCTGTCGAACGAGGGCGCTGAGATGAACAAACCGGTCAACGCAACAGAATGCACCCATGGAGTCAAAGAATGACAAGACTGCATAGTGCCCATACGCATGCCGTTGCTCCAACAATTGTAGGTGTGTGAAGATGTGGTCTACACAACCTCTTCTCGACCAAAATCCTCCTTGTTGTTCCCGAGTCTCGTCAAGCAATATGAAGTTAGCGATGCAAAAGCCTAGTTATTATGGGCCGATCTAATTCCCCTGTAACTGCAATACTCGATACCATGCCTTTTTGAAAGTGAGCGAAACTGACGGCTCATTACAAATCGCAGCCGAGCAATAAATCTATAGCTCACGAGCCAAGAAAGGTGCAACCCGCTGCAGCGGTTTTAAAATCAGTTGAAGCTCGTAGGTCGTCACATCTCGACAGTCAGCGATCGATCTGCTTAAAAATTCTCACGCTGAAGGGTGCGGTAAAAACAGAACGAGGGACGAATATCGGATACGAAGCAGGTATAAGAAATCGCAGGTTCCAAGTTCACTATCCAGGGCCCCATTGCAGGTTGAGAATGTGACTGATGAATTACAAGTGGTTAGTTGAATTGTTGAGTGTTTAGCAGAGCTTCATGCGATTTTTTTTACAGACGAGGGGGCCATTTTGTCATTGACAGTTTTGCTCACTACGGGCCTGTTAGCTTGACGCGCATATCAGCTGGAATATTTTGCGTACATTTGAGGTTTCTCACTTCCTACATCTCCTGTGTCTTCTGAAATTCACCGAGCTTCTCTACACGAGCAGGCGCTCCTTTTCACCTGATACATGAGGGGTCATCGAGCTGCGTTATGCTCTCGGGAAGGAACAATAAATGTCCCGACTTCCAGCATTTTAAGTGTTGCTCCAGACAATGTTTAGATCTAGTTGGTGGCACAATTACAAAAGTGGAGTGTCCAGTATTTTACAGGGTTACGGAGAGTACACACAAATACGTCAACATCATATGTATTGTCCGAAGGGGACTAAAATAGGTGGTCTTGGTGTTTGCTTCACATTAAGGTATGAAAGCTTCTCAGTGGTTACGCAGAACGAGCGATATTAAGCAACTGATCTGCGCCACCTACAGCTAATCGCGATGTTTAGGAGACCACCGTGTGGCCAGGCAGTTTTCTTGGGAGCCAGTAGGACATAGAGAGTCTGTGGTGAGCACATGATTGCAGCAGGCTTTCACCCTTGTCCGTGCGTTCCGACCGCAGTTCAAGATTACCACTCATTTAGGTCTACGCGGTGCTAAGTCAACCTAATTGAATATTCATGTTCCTGGTAACCACAAAAATCATCATCATCATCGACAGCATGACATCAGTGCTCAACACGGATGCTTCACTGCCGTACACTACAACAATAACTGGTCCCTTTGCCCGCCGCTTTAATCACGCTCAAAGCGAAAACTATCTTTGAGAGTGTGGGGACTACAATTCAAGCGGATACAATCAAAAGGCAGCGATTACTATCACGTTTACGGCACGCTCAAACGGATCATATCAAACGAACTGCAGGGAGGTAAACATTCCCGGCGGAACTAGTCGCGGCGGCTTCTGGGTCATCAGACGTGTGTAACTAGAAGAGCAAAAGTCGATGAGGAGGCCATTTCAACAACCGTAGCTGGGTCTCGAAGCTTCGGCTAGAAGGGATAGCACACAACAACAGAAAGCGAGTCCAGCATATATGCAAGAGCAGTCAGTCTATTACCTAAATTGTATGAGAGTGCGAACGCAAAAGGCTTTCATATAAACTGAGTGTAGGGATTTAAGGAACGGCTTAGCAGTGCCGGCGGCTGAGTTAAGTATAAGTATTACAGCCAACAGCTATGTATGACGAACAGGTTTATCGGTCGTTAAGAATGGGTCATCGGAGATGTCGTTAACAACGAGGGACGATTAGGGTCCTCAATCAAAGCACCTGACTCAAAAGCTATATTGTAAAGCAGTTGTGGTTACCGTAAGACTTTCCAATGACTTAATGAACGGGTTGCCACACGTGTTCCAATCACCAAAACTGGAGGAACAGGGGACTGGCTTAAGAAAACTACTAATTGGTCAAACTTATATGCAAGCTTCCCAGTAAACGGGTTATGGAGGTGCACACTCTGCTATACCGCAGTTAGATTCAGCCCTTTCGTGACATCATTACTATTCTCGAGTGGAATTTAAACCCACAACACTCGTTCTGAAAGGATACAGAATGTGGATACCATGGGAATAAAATATAAAAAAAAATAAAATAAAAAAAATGTCCGTAAATAGACAAGAGAGAAAACTTGCCATAAGTTCAGCCAAAAATCGTACTAGCACACTTACCCTCGACACACAGGACATGCAGAATGGCCTTTGGGGACCAGTGAGAGCCCCCAAGTAAGCCTATCTTGCGTCCGGGAACCACCCAGGCCATGTTAGAAGCAAGAAAATTAAGTGAGAGTTTTGTGACCTCCTTTGCGCGAAATCCTCCAAAAACAGCGCGTCGCACTGCCCTGGACTGTCGATCGTAGGCGGTCGAGTAGCTTGCTAAGATACAGATCTGATCAGGACCTGGCTGTAATATGTACAGATATCGACCATCAGGAGAAAACAGAGCACGACCGGCACCGATGCTATTGTCGGATAACTTGGGACTCAGGTTTTTCACCCGTGCGTGTATCAAATCCGAGTCTGTGCAATGGGCAGAAAGATGATCCGTTAAGCTGTGAACAGTGGTTAATACGCATTCTACTCTTCATCAGGGAAAAAAGCACCCGTCAATGGCCGACAGGAAACAACCAAAGAATGTTAAACTTCACCACATGTCGTTTAAAAACTCAGTCCAGCCAGATGGAGGAGTTTAATATGACTTCCTTTGACAGAATCAGTCGACCAAATTTGGACCAATATCTTACTTTGTATTGGAGTTATAGCTCTATAGCTCCTTTACAAAATTAGTCATGTTGTTGTCAAATATTTTTTGCAGTTTGTGCAAGCTAAAAGTTCGATACAGGATCGGATACAACAGTAGAATCTTTCCTCCTCACACTTGTGGTGCAGTGCCACAAGTCATCGTGAGTTCAGCCCACGTTAGCTTTGTAGCAAAAAATTTAGCAACCCCATCGTAAGCTTCGTTTTTACTGTAGCTGACCCTTAAAATAGGAACAGCAAACTCAAGACTGAATCGGTCACTTATTCACTTACATATCATGCATGCTTACACCAGCTGTCGATTGAGAATGAATATTATGAGCGACTATGGATTATTAGAGCTGCGTAGTGAAGGCAATGTCTAAAATACCACTAATTGCTACTCACTGCTTCGTTGCATCAATCAGTTCGGTTTATCAGATCACATGATCAATTAGGTGGTGCTGAGTAAGTTTAGTTAGTTGAAAGGACGGGAAGCTGGTCATCTACTCATTGAATACGATGACTTTGACACGGGAGCGCCACTGGTTGCGTGACCGAGCCACGCCTACCAGTGCCATTAACCACTGATAAGTTGACTTTCAAGGTTCCCATCTAGGGAAGTGCAAGCTGTCAATCCTGTGATCAGTCAAGCTTCGAAGGATAAGGCCAAAGGGCATCCCCATTCGCCCGTATACATGCTCTCCACAAGCTGGGTGCAGGAGGCCAGCTAAGCTGTTCTCTAAAGTGTTAAGCCCATCTTTCCAGTCGACGTTTTTCCTGGCATCAATTAAAGATATCGACCTCGACGACATGCAGTAGCCTTGTGGTCGAATTGAAGAAGTCGGACAGGCAGCACTGAACACAACTCCTTTCACATTTTGCCACGCTTCATCCGCATGCTCACTGCCACCACAGTATTGGTTTGGTGTGGAGGGTTGTTTGGCTAGCTCAGATCGATACTGTTGAGCTATGGTAGTTCTTCGAAGGCAGTGGATTGCCATGCTTCTTGATGACTTACAAAGAGAGACGGACTGCCAGGCGTGAACGCACCATGGCGTGATCGGAATCAAGTGGTGTGCCCCAGAAGGAACGGCAGTCTTGAATTGGTAGCTAAGGACCACGTGATCCAACTGAGTTAACGGTTTATTTGCAATTAATGGCCACCAGGTTACGCGATGCGAAAGTTTATGCTGAAGGTTCGCGCTGACCAGAAACAGTTGGGGGATTCGCTCTCCGTTGTCTGTGCGACGAGCATCGACTCCGAATCGATCGCCCAAATGCGATTTCAAAGATTTCATGCGACCGAATTGTAAATTAATATCCCCGCAAGTATCACAAAGACGGTACTTCTTGCTTGACGAATAAGCCCGGATAACTCTCTATAGAAAATAACCCTCTAAGAGTCAGAACTGCAGTCCATTGGGGCATAAGTCAACAGTATAAACAGGCACTGCTTTTTATGACGACAGACTTTCAGCTTGATAACCGGACGACGCCAAGACAACTGTTTACTGAGATCCAGTCAAGCAAAGTGCGTTCACCTCTGGAGCTGAGCACAACTCCCACGCCATATATTCCATGAGTTATTGCTTCTGGATCACCGGACACAGAGGGAGATATGGGAGAGAGCTGAGTTTGTCTTTGGTGTTCTGAGATGCATAACCATGTTTGAGTCTTGCATGTGCTTCGAAGACACAGCATACATCAATTTTGAGGGAGTACAAGGTTTCAGCGAGCATTGCCTGCTGTCCCTTTAACAGAGTACGGAGGTTGGAAACTCCTTCATAGAAAGATCTCGTGGATTTTGAAAGGTGTTATTTGGTTTATTGTTAATAGGCAGCGAGAAGCACCTGTCAGATAACTACTGATAGTCAAATGACCCAGTGACGTTTGCTTGTATGGTGGGAAAGGATTTGGGAGGGACATAGGTGGACACAAAACTGTGCGGGCAAACGATACTTCCCGGTTGCCCAGCCGGAGGAATTGGATTGAGGTACCGTACCGCACCTTGAGCCTTTGATTAAAAAGTCCGACCCACAAGGTAGTGGGAGGATGTAGGGTTTTGTTCGGGGACCCTTATCATAGCCCCCGACTCAAAAGTATGAAAGAGAGGCAGCTGTTTTTAGGGTTTTCTTGAGAAGTCTTTCCCGGATACATTGACTTAATAGTCTACTTGGCTGCAGAGGACAAGTCTGGCTAGAGGACGCAGGAAGTGAGGTATTACTGTCGCATCCCTAATGAAGGTGCACACAGCAGGTGTCTTATGAGCAGCAAGTAACTCTCGCCGGCGGTCACGACCAACCATTGAGCGATCGGAGTGTGCAGTTTTTAGGGCCGACTCTTTCTAGCCTGTCCTCCCTCAGGGGAAGGCAGCATCGTCGCTTCCATGAATAGGGATATGCTGGTCACCTGGGGGAAAACACTTTACTCCTTCACACTTCTATCGCAGAGGAAATAAGTACGACTTAACCCCTAGACCGCCTCGAAGCACGACTACTCGTAGTACGGGGTCTCGCTGCTTTTGGTGTGACTGCTCCCCTTTGGCCTTCCTGGAATGGTTACCCCTTGTGGAACGACGTTCCAGCCACTATAGCCCACGGGATCATTAAAGTGCTCAAGCCCGACCACCACGTCAAGGTGGCAGCTTTAGGTCTGGTGCTCTTAGAGAAAATGCAGTACAATCATAAACCCTTCTAGTTACGGGACCATACCCAGAGAACAGCCATGGTTACAACCTTGTGTGGACTCTGTTCACCCACACAATCTGCATTA
>NW_008751898.1:463816-471690 GCF_000715545.1 Opisthorchis viverrini | reverse complement strand
CCTGCCTGACACTGCTTGGTGTGGTGAACTCTGACGAGCTTCCTGTGGACCTTTACACGGCCGTGGAAGTCTGTGTACAGCGCCTTAAGGAGGGTGAAGAATTTATGAGGGACACCTTTGCTCCACACTCACTGACATGGTGCTTGGCAGTTCGAAGATTCAAAGGCAGCTTGCAGATCAAAGAACGCAACCATCGGTGGTTGCTGGAAGCAGTGTCGCTGTTCCAGAATCTGTCGAAGGGTGGTCGATCTCCTTCAGGACGGAACCCCGCTTGGTTTTCACGGATCTACCCCTCCCTGTGTTCAATCAACCGTCAAAAGATAAAACCAGAGGGGACTTTCGATGCCACAACTGCCCGGCTGATGCCACGGTGGTTTTCACACAGTGTCCGCGTACCTTTTTTGAAGATAGGGTAACTGTCGTCATGCCTCATTCTGCAGGCACTTTCTCTTCACTCCATATAGCACCAATTAGTCTTGTCAGATGGGTCACCAGGGATTTTCCTTCTTTGAAAAGGGCTGGATACAGACCGTCCAGTACTTGTGATTTCAGTATGGATATTTCATACTTTATTTCTTCTTCCGACGGACGATCAAGGTTCACATTTCATCTAGCCGTATGCACAATCATTACTAGCTGGGTTGCAGAAGGCCAGCTAAACTGTTCTTCGAAGTGTTCGGCAGATCTTTCCAATCGACATTTTTCACTTACCGTTTCACTATGTGTTACTTTCCCGAGGCCAGTCGATCGTGTCAGTTGATATAGGGCACGGCTGTTTCCCGTAACAAAACCCTTCTCTGTCTCCCGAGCTTTCAATGTCCACCAGAGCTTTCGGTCCTTCCTTAGACTCTTCACTATTTGGCGTTTGGAGGGTTTGCGCCGTCGTACATGTTATTTCCTGGTATGCATTTCCTGGCATCGATCAGGACTATCTTGCGGTCGAGTCGGAGAAGTCGATAAGAAAGTAGTGAACGCCGCTAGTGTAGCTCCTTTCAAAATTCGCCGTGCTTCATCCACATGCTCGTTACCACCACAGTATCCGTTTAGCGTGAGGAGTTGTTCGGCTAGCTCAGATACTGTTGGGCTATGGTAGTTCTTCGAAGATAGTGGACTGGCGCCTTCTTGCTGACTTGCGGGGGCCTGAAGGGAAGCAGACGTGCGCGCACCATGATGTGGTCAGAATCAAGTGGTGTGCCCCAGAAGGAACGACAGTCTTGAATTGTGGCTCTCCACACACACCTGACGCGGATGCGCATAGCAGGTGCCATTTGAGCAGCACCGGACTCTTTGGTTTCAAGGGTACTTCAACCGTACTGAATAACGCGCCACTGGTCACGGTCGACCGTAGGGCGATCGGAGTGTGCGGTTTTTGGGACCGACCTTTTCTAACCCGCCATTCTTCGGGGGAAGACAGCATCGGTGCTTCCATAACTATGAACACGCTGGTCGCCTGTTAGGAACGCCTCACTACCTGCACACTCCTGTCGTATAGGACAGTACGAATTTACTCCCAGACCACCTCGTAGCACGATTATACGGACGGGGTCTCGCTGCTTTTGGTGTGACTGCTCCCCTTTGGCCTTCCTGGAATGGTTACACCTTGTGGAACGACGTTCCAGTATAGCCCACACCTTGTGGAACGACGTTCCAGCCACTATAGCCCACGGGATCATTAAAGTGCTCAAGCCCGACCACCACGTCAAGGTGGCAGCTTTAGGTCTGGTGCTCTTAGAGAAAATGCAGTACAATCATAAACCCTTCTAGTTACGGGACCATACCCAGAGAACAGCCATGGTTACAACCTTGTGTGGACTCTGTTCACCCACACAATCTGCATTAGCCTAGTTAGTAAACAAAACGTGGAATATCCGATATAAAAATAAATAAATCGTTCAACTGTAACACCCTTTCGGTGCCTAGCTGCCCGGCTACCCGAAGGAAGCATAAAGGCTGGGATACCACAAGGTTGCCCCTAGTTAGGGGAAGTCGAGAGGTAGAGGTCGGGTTCGAACCAAGGACCTTCCGGTCAGTAAATTCGCGCTCTAACCATTGAGGTAATTCTTATTCATATATCAGCTTTGCTGCTAGATGGCGTTTGTCTGAAAGACCACAAATGAAAACGAACTGCATCAACCAGCCCAGAACTCCAAAACCGCAGGATCGACCAGTAATATTTAATGTTTTCGAATGCTCAGGGAATCCAATGTGATGCAACTAACACGCATCTATTAGGTTTGGAGACGACAGGATAATAAGGTAGGCAACAGTTGATACATTGTGGGTCAACATGGTCAACATCAAATCCCCCATAGAAAAAATTCTCCGGGTTTAGCCAGCCTCATGGGTTTACTCCCTAGGAGGATAACGAATGTAGTGACAAGGTGATTAGAAACGACTCAAATGTCCACCGTAACTAGGTGAAATGCTGCTAGTTGGTGGATAACAAGGTGGACTCAATGGTAAGTCACTGACAAAAACCTACGTCCAGGATACAAGTGGCAGTGGAGTCTGGAAAGAAAGCTCCCGTGGGATTAGAAAAGTAAGACAAGTTTGTCCAGTGAGCAGTAGGCGTTCCTGGGAAGGTATCCAAGTGTTCGGCGGCGATCCGACCAGATCATAGCGACACCGTAACACCACTTTATCAGAAACAACAAGACTTCCTGTGATTCTTAATAATAAAAAACAATGATAAAATGAAAATGTCAAAAACAGTGAAACAATAAATCATGGTATCAGGGTGCGGTATTCCAAAACAAGTGCATACTGCAAGCAGAGTAGACACAAACTTACGTACATAAGTCACTTGCAGACCAACAGGCATTGCGTTCGCGAGCATTAAGCGAACGCAGCAGATTAAAGTGTTCTCGACTACGTATACGGCCACTTATCAGGTCTAACTTGCGGGCATTTATCTCGGACGCTATTTTCGTGTTCACACTTGAACGGGAAGTAAATTCTGGAAGCTCGTGTTTTAAAATTTTGAAGTACCGCTTTTTCTCCTTATCGTAGTAGTAGCCCGGGACCTCTTGGACACTCATGATGCTGTAAAGAAGAAAGTGGGTTATTCTGAGAATTATTTGACACAGAGGGCAATTGCTTGGTTGTCTACTGACCTTGTTCTTTGCATCCAGATGGGATATTTTTGTCACTAATTAGATGGGTGTTATGTGGCAAAATTCTAGTAGTAACCGAAAGAAACGACGTTTACACTGAATAAATCAATCTTGAATAAAGAGTAACATAAGTTCTTGGGTCATCTAGAGGTTTGTGTAAATCACACGTCTAATCTGAGTCGATTCATAATGCCAACTTACTACCCAGATCACGGCAACTAGAAGCTATACCGCAAGAGTTTGGGATCACGAGTTTGACAGCGTCTTTTCTAGAAAAATCCAGCTGTGAATTAAAAATAAGCATAATCCACCGAGCCTGCCGGCAGATTTCCGTTAGCGTTTCCGTTACCACAGTTGGAGCTCTACATTCAACAACTGCACCACCACCAATGCCAGAACCTGACTAGTTAATACGGATTCATCATCCCTATGTGAGGCATCTGGACTGATCCGAGGGCGAAGCCCCGTGACCGACTGAACAACCACCTACGTCGTTCACACAGATTAGGGGGATCAACTCGCTGACGAAAAATATCGGGAACTTGGGAGGGGGTTCCCTCGAATGGGAGTCTATAACATGGCCATCTTCTCCTAAGGGATTTTCGAACGACTTAATTGGGCATAAGGATGTTAGCTGGATTGGCGCGCTGTCTAAGCTACTGGATAATGTTGGTGGTGGTTGTGGTTGCAAAACCACCAACCACCACGCTCTCTAACAACGCACTGATGATCTCACATCGATTGGTGATGAAACGTCGGCAATCAAATTTCCCAGCTCAGCGAACAAACCAGCGACAATCTATGCTACCTGAGCTACCAACATTCTCTTTTATAACTATTGTTCATTCTACTCTAACGCCAACGTAGGAATAGATCAGTGATGATTGAACGGGTCTCAATGAAACACACCAATCTTCGACATCCCACGACCGAGAATGCCATTCTTGGAGTTTCTAAGGTAGCCATAGTTCCCCAGTTTCAGTAACGTTTATGTTTTACTTCAGCCCAAGTTTCACGCAGTTCGCGGAATAAACTCAATCGCAAACTACAGAGATTCGGCTACAATTCAGTCAAGCCGCCCGGTCAAACCAAACCGGTTTGAAAACAAGTGTGCTTCACGAAATACGCGTAATTTTCGGTCACAGAAATTCGGGAAGTACGGGCGGAACAGCTTGTGGGTTATCGAGGAACTTTCGGCAAGCTTACGAGTAGTGTGTCTCATTGAGACATCTCGAATATCATGCCGCACATTCCGTTGGAGACCATCATAAACGAGATAAGTCGTGTACTTAGTGGAACTGAAAAAAAACAGACCAGTTGCTTCCATGTTGTCCGAATGGCTCTAGCTAAGATCATCGAGTCGCCCTTTCCATTAACCAGGTTGATACTTTGTTCGCTTCGTCGCAAAACAGTTGATGGAAGATGGCATGAGATCTGGAACTTACGCGCCGGCAGTTGATGACTGAGATATCGATTAAACATACCTGACTTTTAAACTGCAGCCTCCTACGACGGAAATGTGCCAGAAATTGATGTTTTTGGTGTGGAAGAAGGAAAGGAATTTTGAATCCTCTATAGTGCAGCCATCTCTGTATGCCCCCAAGTTCCTGTTTGCGCGTGGCTCCATTATACCTGAAGCATACTATGAACATGAGCTTTAGCGATAGGTAGCTGCCTAATAATGTTCTCACTTAAAAATCACTCGCTCTGAACGGATTGCCATCAGAGTAGAGGACTCATTCGTTTTCGGGTTTTAGTTATCACAATGCTTCGTGCACATGGCGAATGGTGTCTCTAACCAGGCGCAGTGGGGACCACGCGGTCCCCATCCTAGAAGGCGAGTAGCACCGACAGCACACAAGCGGTTCGCGATCTCCTTCATACCCCTTTGCCAAGTCAAGGGGTGGCCACCTCTCTGCTTTCGCCACTCTGAGTTGGGCATGGAAAACAGCACTCGGCGCAGCGAAAGTTAGCTCGGTATACGCAAAACATGTCCCAAACAAACGCTGCTTCTGATGCTGGACATATTCTTTAATGGAAGTAGCCGTTGCACACCCGTTACGGATTCGCCGACACCAATTCACACGAGCTGTGATTCTGAGGCATTGTCGAACACCCGAAGACACATCTGTTCCACCGCTAGAAAAGGCCAAGTCTCTGATCTCTGATCGAATGGTTGCCCGTTGTAAGTCGCCTCTGTGCGATTCATTTGGCAACGCCTGTGACAGTATCCCGTAGACACTCCGATACTCGTCACCTTTTCACTTAAGCCCTAATAGACTGTAGATATGATAAACTCAAAGAGTTTCTAAGTCACTTGGAATGCCTTGGTGCAGTAGGCTAAGAGCTCAAATAGGTGGTCTAGGATTCGGAGCTAGACGCACGGACAACGGTGAACAGATGCGCAAACTTCGGCTGTCCATCGAGAAGCGTTCGGATTATGATTTGAAACAAGGCTACAAGAACCACCTCAAGGCCTCTTCGGACAGCAGGTCTCCTGATGTTGAGCCTTACTGGAAGATACTCTCCGTACCCATGCAAGATGCTGGACGCTCCGTTTTTGGAATGGCTCAACCAAACAGACCTGAGAACTGGACCTCGAGCAACACTCTCAAATTGCCCGAAGCTCGGCCGTATTCGTCATGATCGAGGATACATTACCACTTGAGGAACTACTTGACTTCAAGTGAAAAAGAGCATCTGCAGGGATCGAGAAGTTTTGTGGATCCAGAAATCCGAAGGGATAGAGGAGGAAAGAAACTCGGAAAGTGCGTAAACTATTCCAAGTGATACGCATAACAGGCCAAAAGATGCGTTTGGGAGCGCAACAATCACTGATAACTGCGATTCACTTAAATGTGAAGAAGTGTCTGAATCTCTGGTCTGAACATTTTGGAGATCAATCCAACCGGCCATTGGTGGTTGCTCAACCGGATTACCAATCGGCAAAGCAAATCGGGACAGCAAACTTGGAATCGCTGATGACTTCGGAAATGACTTAATGCCTGTTGTTTCGCAAACGTCACCGAGTTGCTGGTCTTGACGAACTCCCACCTAGTTTGCTCAAAGATACGAGCAGAATTTTCAGTCTGTACTTGTCTAACTTATTTGTCTCTATCTAGGAGAAAGAGACCGTGAGTGGAGTGAGTTGACAGTGGTACCCGTTTTCAGAAAGTGCTCGCAATGGGTGCGGTATTCACAGAATAGCTTAACCCTCGTCTGTAACTAGAATGCTTGTGTCGCGAAGGCGCGTGAACAGGGTGCTCAAGAAAAGAAAGTAGGATTACGGCCGGGAAGGTACTGTGTGGAGCATATCTTCGCACTCCATCGAATGGTGAAGCAATGACATGAGTATAGGCGCCTTACAATCTTGGTGTTTCGTTACTTAAAGAGTGTGTTCGATTCTGTCGGCCAATCAGTTATTTTCAACACGCGTGTGCAAGAGGGTATGCCCCAAAAGTGCGTGAATACGATGCGCTCTTTGTATTCACATACATGTGGTGCTCTTCAAAAGCTTTTCTACAAGCAGTGATGTCCGTATGTTCGTTCAGTTTCGTTATCGGTCAGATAATGAGGTGAGAGATAACCTCGTTCACCTGAAGTATGCAGACAGCACTCCCATTCTTTAGAAATAATACGAGGCGTTAGTATTACTTGTCCTCCGGCACGTGCCTCGCCCACAAAGTTTTAAGTCATGCGACAGGACTAGTCTTTGAACATACCCTCAATTATTCAAACTCCAGGTTCACCCTCCTGCAACATTTCTTTATTTTCAAGGTAGAGTGACAGGGCTGTGCAAAACAAGCTCTAATGTTCACATATGATGTCGCGGTCAGTGAAAAGGATGATGAAAAGCTAAAAGGCAAAGCCTGACGCGTATGCCCTGGCCTATAAAACACACGCGTATGCAGATATCGTACTCCGGTTTCGTTGATTATTAATAACTGACACAAGCATTGAGGTAGCCACCCGAAATAGGATTCGAAGTTATGTTGATCCATTCAGCTGCGCTAGTTAAACCATGTTCATCACCGGATCGCATTCTCAAACAAATGCGACAAGGGCCCGTGGATTGTCCGCCAGGCCGGAAAAGACCAAAACTACAACAGAGGGCTTCAGGGAGTTTTTAAAACAATAAGTCTGACCTAAGGTCATGAAGAAATCTGGGCCTGAACAAGGGCACCTACAGAAAGGCTTCACACACAAACCCGGCTCATTTTGAGACTTGCTACACCGTGATACCGGAACGATGAATTCGTAAGCAACTGCTAAAAGACATCTCGACATTAGTAAACTTGCACAGATTTCCAACTTGTGGACGCACCTACACAGGCAGAATCGGACATACCGGACAAAAGCACTCCATTCAGGTATCAGTAGCGAAGAGACGAGTAAGCTACGACTAGTCTACTCTAATTTTCAACAACAGAAGTATGCTTCTGCTGCATCTCCACCTACTGTTCATCCACTTCGACTGGAACTATCCCAGCAGGTATGACCGAACGACAGAGTGCGGTATTTATACTAGAAAGCAGAATAATTGAAACATTACAAAAGTACTTCGTTGGTTGGTGTGAAGCTAATGTCTACTGAAATAACATCATTTGCTGGCCGCTTGGTGGCTCTCGACAGGCTTAAGCTTGTTTGCCTATCTCCTTCAGATTTATATCGGAAGGAGTGATGCACGTGTTGTAAAAATACATCCGGGCTTCCAGTGGCCCGAACATTTTCACGGAGCATGTCCGCGGACGATTATATATA
>NW_008751898.1:461206-463806 GCF_000715545.1 Opisthorchis viverrini | reverse complement strand
GATCAATCAGATTTAGGTTGCGGGCCCTAGAAGGAACGACAATCCCTAATTGAGGCCCTCCATTGGTAACTGACAGTCACATGATCTAACTGAATCCATGCCTGTCTAGCGGTTGAAAGTACCCAAGTAACTCGGTGTGGCCGTTTGTGCTGAAAGTTTGTACTGGTTAGGAATGAACCATAATCAGCACACAAGTGAAATAATAGCTTATCATCATCTATAGGCTGAGAACTGGTTAGAAAAGGTCGGCGAAGGATACTTTTCATCGAGAGCTACCCGGGCTCATTCGTCAAGCAAAATGCATTGACTTTGTGATCCTTGCTGGGATATTAATGAACAAGTCCGTCATCTGAGCTCCTTGGAATCACATTTGGGCGGTCGATACGAAGTGGATGCTTGCCGCAAAGACAACGGAGATCGATTCCTTCAGTTGTGTGCTGACCATGAACTGTTTCTGGCAAGTACGAACTTTCAACATAAGCGTTTGCACCACGTAGCCTGGCAACCATCAACTGTAAATAAACCGTGGATCCAGCTGGACCACGTGGCCATCAGCCATCGGTGGAGAGCCATAATTCAAGACTGCCGTCCCTTCTGGAGCACACCACCTGATTCCGATCACGCCATGGTGCGTGCACACCTGACAGTTCGTTTGCCTTCAGGCTCTCGCAAGTCACCGAAAAGCATGCCAATCCACTGTCTTCAAACAACTACCATAGCTCAACAGTATCGATCTGAGCTAGCCCAACAACTCTCTACAGTAAACCAATGGTGTACTGATGAGCTGGTGGTTGAAGCGTGGCAAAATGTGAAAGGAGCTGTGTTCATTGCTGTCTGTCAGACTTCTTCCATTCGATCACAGGACTACTGTATGTCGTCGAGATCGATGCCAGGAAATCCATACCAGCAAAATTCGCATGAAAAGATGGGCTTAACGCTTTAATGAACAGTTTAGCTGGCCTCCTGCAACCCAGCTTGTGGAGAACATGCATACGGGCAGACCCGAATCTCCCGTGGGAATAAAATACGGATTATCTGTACTAAAACGTAGAGGATAGCATGACCGAACGGTCTCTACCAAGCTGCGGCATCGGCGGTGCCCTCTGGCCTTATCCTTCGAAGGTTGACTGATCACAGGGAAAAGCAGATCCGTGATAGCCAAGCTGGGTTCCGTCCTGAAAGGTGCATCGATCAAATTTTCACCCTTCGACAGATTATGGAACAGCGGCACTACTTCCAACAATGTTTGTGTTGCTTGATTTGAAAGCTGATTTTTACTCTATGGACCTTCAGGCATTATGTTAATGTCTATGGAGCAGAGGTGTCCCCCATAAATTTTTGACCCTCATTAAGGCGCTGTACGCCAACTTCCGCGGCTGTGTGCAGGTTTACGGGAAGCTCTCTCCCGAGTTCACCACATCAAGTGGTGTCCGACAGGACCGTCCTCTTTCACCTTTCCTATCCGGCTTCGTCAATGATATGATTATGGAAGACTCACTATAAGCCTGTAATGACTGTGAAGTTAAAGTTCTCCCGGGGCGTCCGCTCATAGATATTGAGTGCATAGATGACACAGCTCTTCTGGGATCTCGACAGATTATGGAACAGCGGCACTCCTTCCAACAATGTTTGTGTTGCTTGATTTGAAAGCTGATTTTTACTCTATGGACCTTCAGGCATTATGTTAATGTCTATGGAGCAGAGGTGTCCCCCATAAATTTTTGACCCTCATTAAGGCGCTGTACGCCAACTTCCGCGGCTGTGTGCAGGTTTACGGGAAGCTCTCTCCCGAGTTCACCACATCAAGTGGTGTCCGACAGGACCGTCCTCTTTCACCTTTCCTATCCGGCTTCGTCAATGATATGATTATGGAAGACTCACTATAAGCCTGTAATGACTGTGAAGTTGAAGTTCTCCCGGGGCGTCCGCTCATAGATATTGAGTGCATAGATGACACAGCTCTTCTGGGATCCAATGCGTAGCGATGCAAAGAATATTAAATAATATAAATGATTCCGATTAACGGTTTGGCATGCGATTCACACCGGCAAAGTGTGAAGTGCTACTGTGAGACTGGGTAGGACCCTAGCCCCGTGGTTGTGGATGAGCCGCTTGAGGTAGTAGACAAATTAGTCTGCCTGGCAGCTGTCAGTGCCGGTGGTCCCGCGAAGGATGACATTTCCATCCGAATTGGGAAGGCCAGATTAGCAGTTGTGAACCTGCGTCACCTGTGGCGGATGCGTGACATCAGCTTATCCGTAAAGGGTCGAGTTTACAGTGCTGCGGTTCGCCCCATACTACTGTACGAATCAGAAACCTGGCCGCTGAATGCCGAGGACGTCAAAAGACTTTCAGTGATTGACCATCGATGTCTTCGGAGCACTGCTCGAACCTGGTGGGAACACCGGACCAGCAATGCTGAAGTTCATCGAATGACATCGACATTCGGGAGAAATAACTCACCCTCGATAGGTGAACTGATCACATTGCATAGGTTGCGCTGCCTTGGTCACGTGCTGCGTATGCCAGTCGGCCGACTTCCTCGAAGGGCTCTTTTAGCACAACCGCGTGAAGGGTGGAAGAGAACCAGAGGTGGTCAA
>NW_008751898.1:458608-459576 GCF_000715545.1 Opisthorchis viverrini | reverse complement strand
CCCATAAATCTTTGACCCTCATTAAGGCGCTGTACGCCAACTTCCGCGGCTGTGTGCAGGTTTACGGGAAGCTCTCTCCCGAGTTCACCACATCAAGTGGTGTCCGACAGGACCGTCCTCTTTCACCTTTCCTATCCGGCTTCGTCAATGATATGATTATGGAAGACTCACTATAAGCCTGTAATGACTGTGAAGTTAAAGTTCTCCCGGGGCGTCCGCTCATAGATATTGAGTGCATAGATGACACAGCTCTTCTGGGATCCGATGCGTAGCGATGCAAAGAATATTAAATAATATAAATGATTCCGATTAACGGTTTGGCATGCGATTCACACCGGCAAAGTGTGAAGTGCTACTGTGAGGCTGGGTAGGACCCTAGCCCCGTGGTTGTGGATGAGCCGCTTGAGGTAGTAGACAAATTAGTCTGCCTGGCAGCTGTCAGTGCCGGTGGTCCCGCGAAGGAATTTCCATCCTCCATCCGAATTGGGAAGGCCAGATTAGCAGTTGTGAACCTGCGTCACCTGTGGCGGATGCGTGACATCAGCTTATCCGTAAAGGGTCGAGTTTACAGTGCTGCGGTTGTATGCCAGTCGACCGAATTTCTCGAAGGAATCTTTTCGTACAATTCAGTGAAGGGTGGAAGAGACCCAGAGACGGTCAAACAATGACTTGGTAACGAAGTGTAAAAGCCATTAGCAGCAAACCCAGCTGTGCTGGTCATTGCCGTCTTCCCGGATGGGGACCCGAGACGGACCACATCAATGGTTAGAGACATTGTCAGACATTGCTCAGTCGCGCTCTCAATGGCGCTCGTGCGTCTAAGCTATTGATAATAATGCATAGCTCCCTTCCCAATTCCCTAACTCAACAGTCCACTGGCAGTGTTGTATTTACGCACTAATTTACCAGCTCCCGCCTCCAATGCGCAGCTACCTACCCCCCCCCCCGGAGCACCAGAGAACCAACCG